>NC_069094.1:5322291-5622291 GCF_947172395.1 Bicyclus anynana
TGACGGAATTAAAAACATCGTTTTCTCTTTTCTCTTTCATCCCATCGAAACAAAAAAGAGAACGAAAATTTTCGATTGTTATCTCTTTCATCCCATCGCAACAAAAAAGAGAGCGATATTTTCGATTTTGCCGCTTTTAGTTGACATTTTGTCTTTCTCTTGTTTCGATATAATGTTGATCTTATGCCGTAAACTGGGTCTACTAGTTTATTATGAAATATTTATATTATTAAAAAAATCAAAGAGTACGAAGTTATCTCCCAATGGGATACGATTCTAAATATTGTTATTTTTTTTTCTTTTTAGTCTTTAACGGACGATGTAAATAGACAAACGGATCGTGAGAAACAACTGCAGAAGCGGTATGCGGAACTGCAGGCGGAGTTGGAGGATTTACACAAGGGAAGGAAGAGCAAGGACGTTGAAGCGAAGACTGCAGAGAAACGCCATTGAAACAATAATTCCGTTAAATTTTAATATAATTCATTAAAGGAGATGGTCCAAAATTGTATGAAGGCCAGGATCAGTCATTGTACCCTAGCGGAAATAAAAGGAAAATATTTTAAACTATTTTTGATTATACAAATCGACGAATTTACTTTAATTCTTTCGAAATAATATTCATTATCGCCCAAGAAATGCAAAATTATTAAGGGTAATAATGGCGGGTAGATGACGTTTTCAATGCAGTAGTCGATTTGACGTTTGCTGTCAATTGTTATATCGTAGTTGCTCTATGGGCGCCATCTTGATATAACTCAAAAACTTGGGTTTTTATTTTATTCATTTCTTTTTATTTAGTTAGATTTATTCACTTTAATAAATTTTAATAAATTCCTTGTATTTTTAAAATTTTAATGATACGGTGTACAAGAGTGGACCTGAAATGGACCATCTTCTTTTCGACGCGTTATTAGTTTTTTTTATGCCACTGTCATGTGATGCGGACCTTTGTAGTACGAGTGCTACAGTCGCTAATTACGTATAGTGGCATACAATACTTTTTCTACGACCATTATAAAAATAATAAATTAAACTTGGTAAATAGTGTATAATTGGCGTTGGGAAGAGCCTCTTTCATTTTTGTATCGGGGTGGCCGATTTGTGTCTTATATGGAAGCCTAGATTTTTGTAGCCATTGAGATGGAACTATTAAAAAATTAAAAAAAAAACAATCAACAAATTACCGAACGACCTGTAGGAATGAATAGGTTGTGATATGGTTTGAGGTTTTATATTGAGTAGATTACGAAATGGGAGTAGAATAAGTATATTTGAATGTGAACTGATTTCCAAGAGTTTAAAAATAGTTCTTTGTTTCAACAATACGCGCCACGACATATGTCGTGAAGATAAAATGACATTTGTCGTTAGCGTTGGGTCGAAAGTTGAGTCAATAGTGACCGGTTCTGCCGCTATTGGTCTTTTCCTCTTCACGAAATATGTCGTAACGCGTCTCTTCTCCCTGCTTCAGTGGACTGGGAGTCTGACCGACTTAATAGTAGTGCACATTACTATACAATAGTGTAATAATTGTATTTATAGATAATAAACAAATAATAATATATTTTTTGTGTTATATTATTGTAAAACCTTTTTACATCATCATTGCTTTATGGTAAGATATATCAAAATGTAAACTCAAAATCCGATGTAATCAAAATCCATGTAACGCTCTGTTCACCAAAATAGTCACTACGTTAGTAACCTTAATAGCCGTGATAGCCTAGTGGATATGACCTCTGCCTCTGATTCCGGAGGGTGTGGGTTCGAATCCGGTCCGGGGCATGCACCTCCAACTTTTCAGTTGTGTGCATTTTAAGAAATTAAATATCACGTGTCTCAATCGGTGAAGGAAAACATCGTGAGGAAACCTGCATACCAGAAAATTATCTTAATTCTCTGCATGTGTGAAGTCTGCCAATATGTCATAGAATAGTTTAATAGTCATAGTTTCGTGTCTTCATCATTGGCACTGCACGTGGAGTCGTGGGTGCTTCACTATTACTGGAATGACATTTGTAATAGGTATAATAAAAAATTAAAGTTTATCTATATATCTATATATATAAAAGAAAGTCGTGTTAGTTACTCCACTTATAACTCAAGAACGGCTGAACCGATTTAGCTGGAAATTGGCAGGGAGGTAGCTAGAGCCAGAAGAAGGACATAGGATACTTTTTATAAAAAAAAATAATAAAACAAAATAAAAGTCGGGTTTTCCTTCCTGACGCTATAACTCCAGATCCAGAACGCACGAACCGATTTCCACGGTTTTGCATTCGTGGTCTCGGCTGACGGCTCGGGCTCCGTGAGGTTTATAGCAAAGAAAATTCAGGAAAAATTACAACGTAGGGTAAGGGTAGGGTAGGGTAGGGGTATGGTAGAGGTAGTTGAAAGTTTACATCGAGTTTCACGCGGACGAAGTCGGGGGCGTCCGCTAGTTCGTTAGTTACGTATAAAACTGGTAAATTTCTATACATAAATTCGCAATTTGAGATTTTACTTATACCATTTGTAACACCAAACGTTACCTTGGCAAAAAGGACTACTAGCGCCATCTACAACTTATAATAAAACTGTAACAGGTACATTTTTTTACATTCTGTACATAAAAGATATTTTGAAAATTTTTGTCGGGGGCATTATGTAATCGATACTGAAGCCAAAAATATTTATTTTTTTTCGTTTTTTTTGTCCGTGTTTTTGTTATTTGGGCATCACGCTGAAACTACTTAATGAATTCAAATAAAACTTGGCACGGTTTGAGAACATAATACGGAGAAAGTTACAGGATACTTTTTATTGCGAAAATAAATAAGAAGGGGGTGAAATAGGGGTGAAAGTTTGTATGGAAAGTCCTTCATTTTTAGAGTTACAGTTTTAAAAATTTGTTCATAAATCATAAAAAAATACGAAGTATAATGTAATTTAAAAATTTTTAAAATTCTACCCTTAAAGTGGTTAAATATGGCTTGAAAGTTTACATTGATTTCCACGCAGACGTAGTCGCGGTCAAACCAAACCAAACGCATCACAATAATAGGTAGATAGATACGCGGCGGTTATTATCGAGTAGCGGTTGACTCGTATCAATATTATAATATCGCTCCCATGGCATAACCGAGGATAAGTTTGCGATTGTGTATCTATATAGTTTATAATTCAAACCAACATTCGCACTTGATAACACCACAACAACATATTGACTTGGTCAGTACAGAAAAGTGTGTTTATCGTTAAGTAGGTAGGTACCTCTATTGGCAATTATCTGATTTATTTATGTAAGTGCCGATTCTAGTAACCGATATAGAATGTGTAGGTCTCTCGCCGCTTGATAAGCATATAAAATAAAAAGGTACATAGGAAATGAATAAACGCAGTAATAGGTAGGTATTTTTTTGTTCAAAGACTAGTTAGCCCTTGACTGCGATCTCACCTGATGCAGTCTATGATGACAGCAGACTTACTTGAAAAATGTACAAGTAAATTCTACCTATACCTTTGATGGTTTTCACGCGGCATCGTAGTGAAACGCAAAGTCGCTTGGCATATTAGGTATAGGTAGGTAGTTAAATTATCAAGTGAGATGGGCACGCAGATAGTCTGCTAAATTGATAAATTCACAGCCGTGAATGGAGTGCGAAACCAAATTCAATGGAAAAGGCTTTTGCCTCCTACCCCCATTTTTAGAGCCCTGACCAGATTCACTTTAAGAAATTGTTTATAATAAGCCTTATTTATCACTCTTACATTTTTAATCTAATAGTGCTTATGGTACCTACTCCTTCGAAACAGCTGGACTTATTTTTTTCGTACGTAGTAGCTAAGGAATTGATCATTAAGTGTTTTTCATCCTCCTACCCCCATTTTTTTAATTTTTAAGGGTTTATTAGTGTAACTTTAGAGTAGAAAATTATAATGAGATCTATAATAGGGATGATGACAGTTTTTTAAATTGTATATAAATTAAGAGTATGCTAATAGTAAAGCAATTTTGTAAAATTAACAAGGTATCTGCGATCATTACTTTCAGAGCTACAGGGATTTAAAGAGTCAGATTTGCGGCGCTGCCGCTGATCCCTGAAAAACGCTCCTTACAAAATGGCTCGAAAAAGTGACGTCGTTGGCTCGCTGATCGTTAGTTTTGTATGGGCGTTCAAACTAAATCGCTAATATCTTTGTTATTTGTGCGTTTATGTTTATAGTTTATTTATTGAAAAATGTCACATTTAATGTAAGGAATCTAAAACAGTATGAATTATCATCTAATTACGATAAAAAAAAATTAATAGATTTTGAAATTTTATAATCTTATTTATTTTGCAAATATCCAGACAATCTTTGCTTTTTATGTATAAATTAGTTAACATTAACCTTATTTACACGAATGTATCAAAAAAATCAACATATTCAAACCTAGTCATCATCCCCATTGTAAAGCATGTGAAAGGATGTAGAGAAATAATGAAATACTAGGTATGCAAAAATAAGTTATATTTAAATTATTGTATAACACGTGTTATATAAAAATCATGTAATGTCATGTAACGTAATGTCTCAAAAATCATGATGCTTTTATTTATTTATTTATTGTACAAAACATAAAATTACACGTTATAATATTCCATTCCCATAAACTTGCCGTTTTGTGACTTGTGAGAATGGCGAGTTCACTAATATCCACTTATTTTTTTTACAAATTATACACATTATAAATTAGACATTTCAGTTATTAAATGTACAGTTCACGTCATGTAATTATGCCACCGTTAAGTTTGGTTTTCAAATATCTACCGATGCGCAATGATGTTTTTTTTTCTTGTAATTTCAATTTATGTGAAGTTACATACGAACCACATAGACCAAGCGCTTTGAGGAGTTGTACCCAAAGATATTGGTCCAATGCACCAGAATCATAAGAACAAAACAGTGAACAGAATGCGGTCTTCATATTATGCACATTCAACTCCTCGAAGCGCCTGGTCTAACATATTTACATGAACTTTTGGGGACTGCAAATCTATATAACGCGAACAGTACTTTATCATTTAATCATCAATATTATTCAGTTTACAGAAATAAATTTTTGGACTCATCTGCGATACAAAAATGATCTTTTTAAAATAAAAATGGAAAAGACTTCAAAGACGTATTTTGATTTTAACACAAAATGACTAAACTGATTTTTATGAAAATTAAATGGGACCAATCTCGAAGTATGATCTTTCACACAAAAAAAGCGTTGATATATATGAATTGAGAAACTCCTCCTTTTTTTTGAAGTCGGTTAAAAAAACTTTAATAATAAAAATGGAACATGAGATTCACATAATATTTGGCGCTCAATTTACACAATCCGTGAACGAGTCACTCTCAATACGTAATACCTAAATAAAATTATACAATAACAAAAAATATTTTTGCAAGTTTATCACTAGCAAAAATATTATTTAGGTATTTACTATTATATTTCTAGTATCACAGGATATTATATAAAATATTGGCATTCTAGAAAATAGAGATTTAACCAGTCTTTAAACGTTAATTAGATATCACGTAAACTTGAAATATTTCAAATAGTACTTTACTTCAATTTTTACTTATGGGGAACTCAGACCAATTATTGTATAGGACCTGCCTCGCTAGACGTTACTTTTCTGTCAAAGTATATGATCAACGATCTAATGCGATTATAAAAACTGCCTCTATAGAATCGATGTTAAATAGTTGTAATCGTGTTCGTCGGTTAGAGCTCCGTAAAAATACCTTTTTGTGTAATTGAATTGTGTAAAAAAACGGGCAAAAACTTCTAGTTTAGTATAGGATTTAACCAAATCTAAGCTCGTTTTCCTCAGAAAATGACAGACAATTTTGTTCGTGACTATGAGTGTGATACAGGTCCTTCTATAATTGGTCTGAGATGCGGAACGATTCGCACATACAATAATTAATTTATAAAAAAGTATTATTTACAAATAATACAATAAGCAAGATATGTCCAGAATTATATTAATTCACCGAAGTAACGCCTATATACGTACTAACTTTAAAACAAACATCAATGTATTAAGAATAAAGCTAAATTTAAATTTGCAGTTTATTTAATAAGAAACGGGAATAAGAAACATCAGGTCGTCGCTGCAAATATCTCTACAAATTTTGGTTTTAATCGTAGTGGAAAGAAACAAATATTTTTAACATCAACCCTCAATGATTTATCTTCTTTCGATAGTTTGACATCGATCGTATATCGTTAAATAGGCCTCAACGCGTCGCGGAATTGTCATTGGTTTCACACATGGAGTACGTCATCACTCGTAAAACATTTCTCTTTATTCATGTTGTGGCTTGTTTTTACACTTCCAAAATGAACACGAAGGCATAATTAAGGGATTAAAATAAGAAAAACAGTAAATATTTTATTAAGTCCACGTCCACTCACAGCATGCGCTTTTTACGTACTAAGATAAGATGTGCGTACGTCTTTGGGTAATGACATAAAATTGAGCGTTCTTTAATATGAAGGGGCCCATCTAGCGATTTATATCGATGTAGTTTGATATGTCCAATACTGATAGATTATGAAATCCGATATAAGGAATATATACCCTCATCTGTTATTTATTTGGGATAAAAAATAAATGATAGTAAATATTCACATTGACACAATTGCAATTAGGTTGCCTAGTTAAATTGCGCCCGGTAAGTATTTATTTCTTATCACAAATAAGTATTGTATGTAACCTTGCAATATAATCAATACCTGTTGTAATCTCTGTGGCCTTAGGTATAAGTTTATATGTATTCGAATAATCATGTACTGTAACGGTGTGATTACAAATAAATAAATAAAATAAAATAAATAACAAATGAGGGTATATATTTCTAATGCAGGATCTTCGACCAGTACGGATTTAATTTACGAATGTTAAGTACTATCTTCCGAATCGCTCCGTATTTGTCTTTTAGCATTTTTTCGTTTTCTTCTAACTATTGGACTATCGGCATCATCATTTGGTACTGTTTTAGATGTTTTTCTGCGTTTCTTTTCTTCCTTTAACCTTTTCTCAGCGAGTTCTAACTCTGACAGCTCGTTGTGTTGAGTTAATCCAATATGAGAGTCTACGCAGAAACTGTCCTGGAAATTTAATACGACCATTAGTTTTTTTTTTTTTCAATGACAAGTTAACCTTACTTTGATTTTACCTTGACTTCCCCTGATGTTAAGTGACGATGTTGTCTGATGGAATCGGGCTTATAGTAAGAGGTACAATTTTATTCTATCTATATCTTCAGACACTTTTCGTACCGGAACGCAATATCGCTTGGCGCTTGGTGGTAACTATAGCTATCACCAGACCAGACCTGAGTCAATTTGGAAATTATAAAATCCTAAACTGAACCGAGCTGGGAATCTAAACCAGAATTTTAAATGAGAACCACAGACTGTCAACTGCGCCAGAGATGTCAACAAAGTTGTACCTCATTCCAATAAAAACTTTAATAGAATGAGGAACAACTTTCGGAAGACAATTTGACTTTGTAGTAGTAAGATATACAGACAAGCATCAGACGCTTTGGTGTGTATAAACTGGAGAAACATAAGAAATGCAACATATTATATTAAACTAACGGATGCCTACGACTCCGTTCGCGTTAAATACGTATTTTTAACTCCGCAGGCACATTAATGCAAGCATTTAAAGTAGCCTACTTTTATCCATCCATAATTTTGTTTTTATGATTTTACAAGTTAGCCCTTAATTACAATCACTCCTGATGGTAAGTGAAATCAATCAATCAAACAAACAAACTCTTAAGCTTTGTATATTAGTATAGATAGAATATAAGTATGGATTAACATCTGCCTGTGTTTGTAAGTAATTGTTTCTTGATAAACACGATTTAATGTCAATGTATCTTATACAATCCTTTATCACTTTTTAAATATCTTAAGCACACGTTTTTACTGTAATGAAGTTACTTTACCCACGCAAAGGTCCGCAATTTATCAGAATTCAACAAAAAATCATAAAATTATAAATATCAATATCAATAAAATTATAAATATCAATAAATAAATAATTATCACCATTTCATAAGCATCTTCTTCAACATACTGTGACAGTACTTCCTGCTTGTCGTACATATTTGGTAATTGCGGTATTTTGAAAACACCATTTTTGACTGGACTTCTGTAAAAGAGGTAAAAGAGGATTGGATTCTTTGATTTTTTTCTGAGAATAGCAAAATAAATAACTTATTCATTGTTCTTAGTGAACGTCGAAGCAACACCTGCTTTTGTTTGATAGTTGCCCTGATATCATCAAATCCATGGTTTGGAATGAAAATGTTGTTTTCACTATTCTTTCATATTGAATCTTATCAACGAAAAAAGAATGGCCCTTCTCGCGTTCTTGCGCTTAGCAACAGATTTCAGGAATCTTTATTTACTAGAGCTAGCTTTTATGCCTTTTGAGCCTCAATAACTCATCTGTAAAGCCGTCGGACTAATACCGAGGGGTGGTGGTTTGATCCCTGCCCCGATGGTCTATTGTCGTCCCCACTCCTAATAGTCTTTCCCGAATAGTTGGATGGGAATAGAATATTGGTCATTTAAAAGGATATGGCAAATATTCTATTAAAAACTAAAAATTACAGAAGATCAAATTACTTGTATATATACTTACAAGTAGAGATGTGATAGCCTAGTGTATATGACCTCTGCCTCTGATTCCGGAGTGTGTGAGTTCGAATCCGGTTTGGGGCATGGCACCTCCAACTTTTCAGTTCAAATTAAATATCACGTATCTCAAACGGTGAAGGAAAACATCGTGAGGAAATACCAGAGAATTTTCTTAATTCTCTGTAAAGTCTGCCAATCGCCATTGTATCCAAATAGTAGACAATTGGCCTAACCCCTCTCATTCTGAAAGGAGAGTCGTGCTCAACAGTGAGCCAAATATGGGTAGATAATTATGATGATGATTCTTACTTGACTGATCTCAAATACAGTGCATGCATATCGTCGTCATCAAATGAGGTGTTTTTATCGCAGATGAAGTCGATAATGCTTCCCACACTCTCGTCCGACAACTCGTCACCGCTGGCGCTACCATCATCTGACAACTCTGCCTCTAAATCCAAAAATTCCTGCGCTTTCTTTATTTTCTGAAATAAATTACGTGTATATGATAAAAAAGATAAGTGAAATACAAGAAGAGGTATTTTGAAGATTTCCATATTCATAGCTATTGTTTCTAACTATAAGTAACTTACTTTCTTCTTTTTGTATTTGACTTTATGCTTTTCAGTATTATTGTGGTCTGATTTGTGTTTCCTCGTGGATTTTTTATCAACAAAGTCATCATCACTGTCATCATATATTTCTTTTTGCGCAGATCTGTGTGACGTATTTGTACTGTCGTGAATAACAGACTTCCTTGGGCTAAGTTTGCTTTCACGACGGAATAGTTGTAACTTTGCTAGATTATTTCGAAGTTTTTCACCGTCGCTTTCTTTGTCGGGACTATTGAAAGGGCAGGGATCTTTGTTTTCTTTTTGAACCTTAAATGTTGGTGAGTGAAGCAAAACATTGGT
Source organism: Bicyclus anynana (assembly GCF_947172395.1). Classification (NCBI taxonomy): domain Eukaryota; kingdom Metazoa; phylum Arthropoda; class Insecta; order Lepidoptera; family Nymphalidae; genus Bicyclus; species Bicyclus anynana. The sequence continues at coordinate 5,331,895 of NC_069094.1, forward strand.
CTGATAATCGTTATTAATTGAATCAAATTTGTTAGAAGTAAGCGCTGCAAGTACTTTTTCTTGCAAAGTCATAGCTTGACTACGATTCCCGTCAAGTTTCTGTTTTTTGCTAAAATATGGAGAAGCTGTTATTACATCATCGACTTCGTCGCAATGTTTTCTTTTATTAGGTGTGCGATTAGTCTTGTTTCCATCTTTAATTAAGATATCATCGTCAATCTCCACAATATCGTCAAAATCACTGTCACTATCAGGAATAACAATACTAGGCGTAGTATTCAGTATGGAATTAGATTTATTTTGTTCTGGTACTCTAGACGATTCCTTCTTCTTTCTATCTTGTTGAGTCAATAATATCGGCGACATTTCCAATTTTTCGGGTGTTTTGGTTTCTGTAGTATCTTTGCAGATAATAGATTTATTTACACTTTTAACTTTGTTTGCCTGAGTTAAAAGGATTGGTGACGAGCTCCTATCAGATACATTATTCGATGTCTTTGATGTCTCGGAAACGATTTCATTGTAATTATTATTGTTATTTAGCACGGGAGTTTTGTTTTCTGGCTGATTTATCATGTTTACAAGCTGTGTTATCGTAAACATACTTTTGTTAGTAGTCTCCTTAGAGTCATTATGTAAAGTTGTGTGAGATACTTCAGGTGTTTTTGCAACTTTACGTGTTCCTAAATTAAATTTTCTTTTCACGTTAGAAAATGGCGTAGAACTTTGAATATTACTTATCGTCGTGTTTTTAAATGTATTGCTTTGACTACAAAGAATAGGTGATGTGAATGACCTATCTATTCGTTTAGTTCGGCCAGATAATATAGAAGGGCTTAGCGGTCGTAAATTCACAAGGGAATTTGGATTTGTTTCAACTATTTCGACTGACTTTTCTATTAAACTATCAGGCATTTTTTTCTTTCCACTTGAATTATCATTAAACGATGTTTTATTTTTTACCTTTTTTTCTGAAGCTTCATCATCAGATTCTGCAAAAATATCTTCAAAATTATCCAATCCAAAATATTCTAATGTCTTGTTTGGATCGCTCATATTTTGATCATCTTTCTTAACTTCAGGGGAACTACTATCGGCAAATATGTCGTCCAAATCACCTATGTCAAAATTTTTTCCCACACCTATATCACCGACGTCCGTTTTAGGAGTTACTTTGTCTTCTTTGGGTGAATTGCTTATTGAATCAAAATCAAATTGTAAATCGAAATTATCAGCTGTCTCAGCATTGCATTGTGGTTTAGGTTTATTTTCATCACATAATGAATCTAGTGAGCTATCTGTATTACTTTTCATATAATTTAATAACATATCGGCGTTTAAATTGTCAATTAAGTTTATGTCTGGTAAGTAAAGTTTATCTGCCATCAAATCTAAAGACAGCGACTTTTCCGATTTATACTTTTGTAACATCAAACAGTTACAAGCATTCTGACAGAAATAACATTGTTTTGCAGAATTTGCTTCTTCTACTGTTAAATCAACCAAGATGCTGATAATTCGTGTAGGCAGATTACTGTCAATATCCAAGTCACTCATTAATTTTGTGTAGCTTTTTGTCGATTTGGTAGCCGTGCTAAATAAAGCCCTTATGTCACCATTTTTACCGGGAGACTTTGATAGTGTCACTTTCTGTTTCCTCTTAGTTAGTTTTGTTTTGAGCGGCGAAGTAGTAGTTCTGCGTTTAAATACATCTTGGGAATCGGGAGCTGCAAGCATGAATGTTTAAATTAAATACACTGTGATTTCTAAAAGCAATTTGTAAATTAATATTAACTCAGATTATGATATAGAAGAATATGAATGAATAAGGAAAATCTTACTTGAATTTTGGGTAGTAGTTGGCAAATCTCCTCCTCTAGTGTGTTTCTGCTCTGCTGGTATCTCATCCAATTCTACAATTGTTTGTCGCTCTTTGGTTTGTGCACGAATTGTTTCTGTTGGAACTTTACTTGTAGATGCTCTATCTAATAACATATTTTTTAAATTTTTTTGTCCCTAAAACATTTTTATGACTTTAATACACTTAGCGTTAATACATTTTTACATTACATACATTTCATTTTACACGATAATTTTCTATTTACTTTTTTCGATTTAACATTATCTGCTTTGCCTTCTTCTTTATTGTCACTATTCGGGACCGTTATGTACATTTTCTGACACTTTGGCATAAAATCACGAGGTACCATGCGAGGGTTCAACTTGTACAAGTTGTTTTCGACTTCTTTTGACTGCAAAATTTTCTTGTTCAGACCATCTCTTTGCCGCATACAGTCCAGCAGAGTCTGAAATTATAAAATAATGTGTCACACTCCTAATTGTATCATCTGTGACTTTGATAAAGTATGGAAGCTATATTAACAATGGTTTTTAAAAATTTACTCGTACAGTTCTAACTCTACTAATATTATAAACGCGAAAGTTTATATGTTTGTTACTCTTTAACGCCGCAACTACTGAACTGATTTGGCTTTGGAATGGAAATAAATTTTAGTCTAGATTAATACATAGGCTACTTTTTATCCCGGAAAAATCCATGGATGTGTGAAAAACTAAGTTACACGCGGACAAAGTCGCGGGCGTCCGCTAGTTTACAATAAATTCCTTAAGTGATTTTATTTTATGAAAGGTTTTCAAAAGAATGTTGTACTAAAAATGTTTGCTGATCATACCTGATGTTCTCTGCCTTCTGTGACCAAAATGTGTACTTGTCCACCTCGCTCGCGTCCAGTGCGACCGCATCTGCAGTATGATTTATATATTATGCATGTTGAGAGAAAAGTAAGACTCTTTTAAAGGCAGCTCGCTAATGTCTCACAAGATTTTACATAATAGCATTGCAATTCGGCTGGTTGGGAGTAAGAAGAATATTGTGCATAAGTTTTAAGAAAGAAAATTTATTGGCGGTCCGCGGGCTTCCCGCAATTGATGTGTTATTAAATGGGACGCAATTTAAAAAGAAACGGCAACTATTGTGCCATATATACTCAGAGGCACAATTGTGCTTCTGAGTATATATGTTACAAATAGTTCGGACGCGCTTCGATGTTCGATTCGTGCTAAAATTTTCAAATGAGGCGTGTTGCACTCAGTCCCTCACTTCTGCACGAGCCGCACGGGCGAGCGCGTGGAGATGTCGAAGCAGATGATGAGGTCGATGGAGCCCACGTCCAGCCCCTCCTCGGCGACGCACGTGCACACCAGCGTGTTGCACTCGCCCGACCTGAAGCTTAGTCCCTCACCTCTGCACGAGCCGCACGGGCGAGCGCGTGGAGATGTCGAAGCAGATGATGAGGTCGACGGAGCCCACGTCCAGCCCCTCCTCGGCGACGCACGTGCACACCAGCGTGTTGCACTCGCCCGACCTGAAGCTACGCATCACGCGCAGTTGCTGCTTCTGAGAAACCACCGCCTTGCCGTTCTTGCCTGTGTAAAGCGTTAATCAAGTTCAAAATTATCCATATACGGCCTCCGCGGCGCAGTGGTATGCGCGGTGAATTTACAAGACGGAGGTCCTGGGTTCGATCCCCGGCTGGGCAGATTGAGATTTTCTTAATTTGTCCAGGTCTGGCTGGTGGGAGGCTTCGGCCGTGGCTAGTTACCACCCTACCGGCAAAGACGTACCGCCAAGCGATTTAGCGTTCCGGTACGATGTCGTGTAGAAACCGAAAGGGGTGTGGATTTTCATCCTCCTCCTAACAAGTTAGTCCGCTTCCACCTTAGACTGCATCATCACTTACCATCATGTGAGATTGTAGTCAAGGGCTAACTTGTAAGTAATAAAAAAAAAAAAAAAAAAAACCCATTATTGGCTAACTGCCACTGTTAGTTTCCGAAAAAAGAATAACCTGTTTTTTTTTAATCCCATACCAACATCAATTCTAATTATGACTTAAGTTATGTTATGTTGAACCAGGAAAACACTGAAGTGTGTTATTATTTATTGATTATTTGTTATTAATTATTCCCTGAATGGCTTTTTAATTTCACTTTCAGCACAAGTCTTCTTCTAGAATTATGGTCTAACCGTCAGGTAGCCACTCCGTTTACACGCAGATTTGTAGACTTCTTAGAGAATTCTTAGTGTTTTTCATAGTTTTGAAAAATGCAAACTGAGTTCTTTAGCTTTGGGTATACACAGCTTCATTAATAAGTAAAAGTTTTGAACATTAATTTAAATTAAATAGGTACCTGCTCTAGCTTGTTATACAGGGAAAACGAAGGCCTGGTCGTAGACGTACATCTTGGCTCAAGAACTTACGCCAATGTTTTAATACGAGTACCAGATCACTCTTTCGGGCAGCAGTGGACAAAGTGTACTTAGCCTTAATGATTGCTGACCTCCGATAGGAGATGGCACTATCAGAAGAGGAAGGTACAAAAAGTCCGTCTAAGTATGGTGAAAAAGACAAGTTTTTTTATGCTTACCGGAAGCACCTTGCCCCACAAACATCTGCGGGACTATAAGCGGTCGAAGTTGCAGTAGCAAACAGTGGACTAAATTCACACTTTCTCGGTACTCGCAAAATACTGAAAAAAGAGTATAAACATTATCTGTATTCAAATGACTATAGTGCACACTGCACATGGACACAGTTAATAAACAACAAACAAATTAAAAATGAGGGTATAAATCGCTAATCATTTTACACCTAATAATAATTATAATTAACTTATTCTTAAAATAATGAAAATAAAGTTAATTCATATACGCTTAGAACAATTACATATAGTTAATATATTTAATACCATCATACCTATAGCTCTTGTGTCTTGTTCATTTTTCTTTGCATTATTAAAATGATCCAATATAATTTCTTTTAGTTTGTAAAACTTGGGGTGACCGTAACTTAATTCCTTTGGCATCTGCATACAACGAAAAGTATTCAGACATCAGTTCAATTGCTATTAAATTATCAGTTGTTAAAATATGGTTGTGTTGCGGCTTAGACAGTATGTTAAGCCAGCAGACCCATTAACTTAAGTCCAGTCGCTCAGAGATTGCGTTTATGACATGTCATGATCAAAAGGAACAAATATATTCAATTACAATTGCCTCGTTATTATGTCTCATCACTACAAAGACAAACAGTTTACTTAACCTTGAAACAGCGCAGTTCGACAACCTTGTACGCCATCGCCTATTCGATCATGACTTGTCAGAAACACAATCTCTGAGCGGCCAGACTAGCAGTTATGTCTGATAGTGGTTGTAATTTAACAGTAGCAGCCTAAACCCGCCAACCATTGCATTGACGCAGTGTGGTAGGTCTAAGCTTATATACCATAACTCCTTTTCTAAGGAGACCGGCATGGACTTGTAATAGGCCGATAATAATGATGTCTAAAAAAAAATATACTACACCACAAAGAAACATACAATACAAAAAATACAAAAAATAATTCTAAAAATGCACAGTAAGAAGTAGAAGTGGGAATTTTCAAGGTAAGATTATCGTCAGAACAGAGTGAACAACACTAATCACTAAGAAAGTCAAACCGTTCCCACATAAAGGAGTATAGCGATGGAAAAGAACAGAGTATAAGAGAGATAGAATAAGACAATTTTACTTACTTCTGGTATAGTACCGTCAGGTAGGACACTCCTGTCTAAAGATAGCGGATCAATTCCGAGGTCGTCACGCAAGCGTTCAAGCAAAGATGTAAGGTTATCATCAGTTTGAATCCAAGACTTCTCTGGATGTTCATCAAAGAAATTAAGGAAAACTCTGGATCCGTGTTTCATGAGCAGCTCCAGGCCGTGGTACAGTGATATAATTAATGTGAAATCTTTCATTATGTAATTGTGCTGGGGATGTCTGTAAAAACAAAATGGGAGTGTGAATGCAAAAAATTCATATGTATATCAGCAGTTGTAATTACATTAATGAGATTCTCTGTATGATTGTAATAACGACTTCATTGGAAACTAGCGGACGCCCGCGACGTCGTCCGCCCTTAGAACTTTTTAATCCAGCCCTTATAGTAGTATCGCTGTAAAAATGGAATAACTTTTTTGTTTTCTCAACATTTCCCTTCACTGCTCTGATCGTAGCGTGATAAAAAGTATACTACAACCTGCCCAGGAGTATGAAGAATAATTGTACCAAGTTTCGTTAAAATCCGTCGAGTAGTTTTTCTATAACGAACATACAGACAGACGAAAATTTTACGGATTGCATTTTTGGCATCAGTATCGATCACTAATCAACCGCTGATAGTTATTTTGGAAATATATTTCATGTACAGAATTGACCTCTCTACAGGTTTATTATAAGTATAGAATTATAGAAAATATGCCATACTAAAAAGTATCCACATAATTGACATGATATGGTCACAACTTAAAATACTCTTTTTCAAAGTTTTAATTTAAATCTTTGAATTATTACAAAGTTTTGTTATTAAGCAATAAGCTTTGGCTTTCAAATATCAATCATAGTATTTTATTTTTATTAAGTATTTTATTTTAACTATAAAGGAAGATTGTTCAATAAAAATATCTTTTATTGATACGCGGCAGCATATTATGTAGTTTAGTAGTTTTGATTCTTTTAAATTTACCTTGCAGTGCGATCTTTAGTTTGATATTCCTTATAGAGCATCAAAACTCGTCCTTTCGATAAATTTCCTAAATTTTGCGGCAAAATGTTGAACTGTTGAAGTCTTCTAGCGTAACGATCCATAATCTGGAATAGGAATATTTTATATTCTAAACTAAATCAGGGTTGGATTTAGAGGACGGACACTAAGTTCAGGATAGTTAAAGTAATAATACTAGTAAAATCAAACAAAAATATGTTCTGGTTTTCTGTTCCAATTATTTGAAATATGGGTTTTTCGAGATTTATTGAAGCAAAAAGGCGATTTGATCTCATCCTTTTGAAATGACTTGCCTCCGCCTCTCTTAGTGTACCTACTACTTTGTAATAAAAATGTAGTACATACTTTAAAAATGTATGTAAAAATACTTACCTCAACATATTGTTTCCGTAACAGTGTAAGTTCTTCACCCAATGATATGACTACTGTGTTTATCTTTCTAGAGTGGCTATAGGATGCCACGTCTATACAGCCTTCTGATCGCAGCTCCAAATGAGCGATGTGTAGATTTTTTACCACCTAAAATCACAGTAATATGATACAACACCTAGCGTCCACGAAAAAGTTTCAAAAGAGTTCAGAATAGTTTGTACTTATTTATACACAAGGCGACTCTTCTCAGACCACGGCGCGTTTGCAACCCTCGTAACTTTAAGTTTTCAACTTTAATTATTACCATTACCTGAGGTTTTAACAAAAAATTAAATTTGTCTATATCTCATAGTACTCATTTCTACAAGCCCATTTAACCATACTTCCCTCTTTCTCACTTTTCTTTCACTTTCTGTCTGTCCTGTCATTACTGCATTGACTTGTTTTGGAGATTGAATCTTCTTCAAAATTTTTTTTTTCTCCCTTTCCATTGTCTATCGGAGATCAGTCTCCGGACCATAATCCGATCAAATGACTGCTTAGTATGTCTATAAAAAACAAAAACTTACATTGATAACATCTTCAAGCTTACTTCCAGGTGTGGCGGACAAAGCAAGCACCCTGTACACAGTATGTCCCATGTCAGTCAATGTGGATATTATTTGACAGTATGCATAATTTCCTTTCGCTCTGTGTGCTTCATCTACAACAAGGCACCTTATTTTCTCTCCAGGACATATACCTGACTTGATGTCATTGTACACAACCTGGGGTGTGGCAAAGAATACTCTTTTGGTTTGCCAGTGGGATTTCCTTGTGTTGACTGGCATGTGACCTGAAATATTTAGTCATAATAAAATAATAGGTCAAATTTCAAATATTCATTAAAAACAAAAAAGGCTTAAAAGGGGGTCCGAAGGGAAAACCCTCTTACACTACCTAAAAAGGCAAACTTGGTTGTCTGCCCGTGAAGAATTTTTGCCAAAGTAACATGTATCAAGTTGAAAATTGTTTTCAAATACTGAGACTGCAAAGGTTTGTCCTGTCTGATTCATTGATACTTTGTAATTTCATAAATTGTAGTAATAGTAATATTATATTATACTAGCGGACTTGGTTGTCTGCCCGCGACTTCGTCCGCGTGAGACTCGATGTAAACTTTCAACTACCTCTACCCTACCCCTAACCTACCCCTACTCTACCTCTTTATCCTATTTTTTCCGCATTAAAAGGTAGCCTATGTCCTTTCTCAGGGTCTAAAGAGTGTCTGTACCAAATTTCATCAAAATCGGTTGAGAGGTTAAGCGGGAAACAGACAGACAGTTACTTTCGCATTTATAATATTAGTAGGGATGTAATAGTAATAGTAATATTATATTAAGTTTCTTAGACTATTAACTTATTTATCCTATATTATGGGCTTGATTGTAGAATACAATATACTATGACAAATTCCAAATCCAAGATGGCGCTACCACAACATTTTGGAGAAGGGGGTCAGAGGTTTTTTAAATTTTTCTTACTTTGCTTTTATTTATTTTATATGTGGGAAAGGCTGATAAAATATATGATTAACTAAATATTACCTGTCATTTCAATGGTGTCCTTATGGGGCAGAGCAACTATCTTGTAGCAGGCCTCAATCTGTTGGGCCACTAGAGGACGAGTAGGTGCTGTAAACACAATCTTGCCCAAAGGATACCATCGATAGTAGTTATACATAATCACTGCTGCTATGAATGTTTTACCTAACCCAGTTGGGAGGCTCACCTATTAAAGAAAACATGTAGCAGTATAAGTAATAAGCAAGATTTAAATTAAAACATGTTTAAACTACAAGTTTAAAAAAATTTTAAATGCTAAAAATAAAAAAAAACGTAAATATAATTGGATATGTTAACTCCACTAAGTTGTTGAGTCTTGCTGCCAGTGGGGTGCTAGTTAGCTACTTCTGTCTACAATCCTTAGAGGTTTCTTTGCATGTCATTAGAATGCCAGATAAAAACCAGTTGAAAAAAAGAACTATTTTGCAACCGATTGGTTCAATATGTATTCTTATTATACCTAAACAATATGAGAACCATGATTATATAATGATTTATTTATTTTGCTATCATCCGCAAAAAGTCGACGAACCCATGCAACAACGTCACCCAGGTCCAACAAAATACTCTCTACGTACGTTTCACCCCGAAACCGGAGCATCCTCAGGAGATGTTGACTCTACAACATGCAATTGCACGTTGTAGAGTCAACATCTCCTGAGGATGATGAACTTCCGCAAAGTAACGCCTGCTTCTATCCAATATGAGAACCTTTACATTATTATATACATAGTTTAGAGATAATTTTTCAAATGAAACACACTTACAAGTGTATTTTTCAAGATAGCAGCATTGATAATGTTGAACTGGTAGTCTCGTATGGGGTAGTTAGTGGGGTATGCCCATGTCTGGCCTGTGATCTTGTCATACCCACTGATTTCTTCATCACAACACAGAGCACTGCAACATTATTATTTTATATAATACTAGAAAGCAAAACAAACAAAAAACAAACTCACTTTTACATTTATAAATACAATATGGATTGACGGTTGCTTTTACATTATATTTATATGACTATAAATTATTCTCTAAAATGTATGAGATAATAAAGGTTAAATACATATTTATAAAAAGCAAAACTTTTATTATTTACCTGACATTAAGAAGACTTTTATCTGCATTATCATTGGGATCTAGTCTTTCCTTGAAATCCGAATTATCAAAGTTTGCTAAAAGTGAGGAGTCATCAAAGAAATCCTCATCAAATAAACTGTGTGATTTATTAGCATTTTTAGCCATTTTAACATTTACTTTGTTTCACCACTGATGTTGTGAATGTTTCATTGTTTACATCTAATTAAGGAAAAAGAGAACATAGTTTTGATATTTTAACAAATTACTCATTGGTTGACTCTGTAATTGCTAGACATACCTCATTATATAGAGGCTTTTGTATGACAATCTATACTCATACCATACTAAGTAGCCAACTATGGAGTTTGGACTGTGGTGGCTTTGGAAGGTAGCAAGAGTTAATGATCTAGACCATGGGCGTAGCGCGGTACAGGCAAGGGGGGGCATGGCCCCTCCTAGCTGAGCGGCAGGTCTTTGGGGCTTCATACCAAATTTTCAAAGATAACTTTCAAATAAATATTAATTAATAATAATAATTTATAATTTTCAATAAATTTTCAAACTAAGTTTTAAGTGACCTTAAGTGGATGTTTTGGTTTCGGCCGTATAACTAGTTTTGATCGGATAATATCAATTTGTAATGTGAAATACTCAATTTAAGTATGCACCCCCTCCCCCCCCTAAATAGAATCCTGGCTACGCCCATAGTCTACACACATAAACATATTATGAGAAAAGCGCTGGTTGCAGCATTAAAGCTATGAGCTATGACCACAGGAGACGTCCCATAGAAGATACCAAAAAAAAACGTTTTATACTTGGACAATCGAGGGCCCTTGAAACTTGCTGCTACTTGAAACTGCCAAAGCAACCAGGTTTCGAATACTTGACTATATTTACAAATTGGAATGGAATGAAAACATGGAAAAGTTTCAGCCTTCAATATAAAGTAGGTCTAACTATAGCAGGCTCTTGTACCAAGTTTGAATTGCATTGCAGCAAAAATGATATCACTTCAAGTTTATAGCACTTTTAATTCAATAAATCTAGAACCTTTAGTTGATTTTATAGTAGACACAGTTCTCCATGTACAGTTATTTTCACGTTTTCACTTTCGTAAACTTTCAGGAAATCCTTCTGATTCTGAAATCATTGTTTTTTATTTCAAAATAATGAAGTAAAAAATAAAATCTGAAATTGACAGTTAACTTGACAGTTGACAGTATTTGACCCACTTGACACATTTGTACGTTTATCTTGACAGTTGAAGTAAATCACAGACTCAAAAATACCAATAAATCTGAAATCGTTAACCGAAAAGTAAATAGACACTTGAGCCGCCATAAATGTTCCGTGAGACGAATAAATCATCCATCGCATTCCCTCAGAAAAGAGACCAACTTATTTGTGGACTGGCGCTGCTGCTGCATCAGAGACCCTCAAGCAGCGCAAATACAACAATCTAATCGGAGATTACGTATTACGTACGTTTGCGGTCGAAACGCTAGGACCGCAGGTGTCCGAGTACTCGCTTTCTTTTTAAAGAAATCGCCAAGTGATTAATCGACGCCTCCCGTGTCCAGAAGGCTCGGCTATATTTTTAGGTCAGAGAATTAGTATTGCCATTCAACGTGGTAATACTGCCAGCCTTCTGGGCACTTTATCAATGAACATCGATTCGGATGAATTCTACGACGCCTATGTCCGTAGATATTTTTAAATTTCCTTTTAATTTATTTTATAATAGGTTGTAGTTAATTTAGTTAAATATTATTGTTTTAATGTATTAGTGTAAATAATAGTAGTGAGAATGACTAATTAATACAAAGTTAAAATGTAGTGTAAACACCATAATGGTAAACACAAAATGACGACTATAATATATTGTAAAATACAAGTAAGGAGTCCGGTTTAGATAAGTCGATGAAAAAATATTTGGTCTAGTGTGCTGCTATGTCAAAACCACGTTAAAATCGAAAGTCTTTTGACGTATAGTCATATAATATAAATTACAACGACTCGGCAAACCGTTGTTTATTTATTTCTTTTTCTACGACAGGTCAAAGACAAATCCAAGTTTTGGTCTATAAAATGTCAAAGTCAAACTATTTTCTATAGCCTGTGTAGTAGGTATAGACAAACTTCTAGGAAAATTTAAAAACAAGTATTGTTTTGTTGAGCTGTTTTTAAATTTGTTTAAACTTTAAAATTTTGAATAGTCTATAGTGATCTGTGCTTTGAATACAATTTTTATTCAAAATCACTACTACGCGATTTATAGTAGTATAGCGATAGTAGTAATAATTATGCTTAGTTTAGGAATAAAATCGTAGCTATCGTATTTTGAAATGGATTTAGAAGACGGTTTGGATGACCTTTTGGCTGAAATATGTGAGCCCACATCTCCAAAGAAAATAAAAACTGATGATAAGGATTGCCCAGTCCAACCAGGTAAACAAGAATTACTTAGAATATATTAGGTATTATTATTAGTTAATGGGGTTTAACTGTAAGGAGAGGCTAGTTCCAGTCAGCCTCCCCAACTGCCAACCTCACCTGCTCGTGGTGCGCCCTGCAAAAAGACCGACGAAGCTCATGCCGGTGTCGGGCAGCAGCGACACCGGCGCGAAAAATCAAGCTCTGTGCTGACCAACCCGCATACCCAGCATGGTCAGTACTGGGCAAAACTTTGTGTGGATGACAAAATTATTCAATGAACCATTTATTATGACTGTATAACAAAGACAAATCAAATTGCAGGGCCATCTACCTCTACAGTTAAAAAGTCTGCTATATCTAAAACACACTGTGTACTGGTCAACCAAAAACAGGTGGGTATTTAAAAATATTATCTAATGAAAATAGACTTAATAATGATGATGATTTCTTTTCACTTTCTCAGTAATAGATTATTTAAATTATGGAATAAATTGAATAATGACACAGTCACTAAATGTGTTTAAGAACCAGTTGGATAAATATATGACAATAAAAATCACAATGATATAGACACATCATACATACAACAGCCAACCCCTAGTGGCCAAGTGTGGAAAAGGCCCAGGAAAGAAAAAGAAGATAGATGCATCAGTGAAAGCTGCTTCTATAATATAATAATGATAGTTTAGTTGGAAGTTAATTAATAAGGGTAATATTATTATCGAGATACTAATTGTGTTCATTTTAATGACTGCAGTATTACCATTTTGAATTACAAACTTAAGTTGATACCACAGTCAAAGATCTGCTTGCAACCAGCAAATCTGTGACTTTTTGTGATGTTATAAGTTCACTTAAAAACTATTGGTACACTCTCTGGTACCAATAGTTTTCGATATACAAATTATGTTTGTTTATAATGACCCCTGAGTGAGCATTTAACTTAAACTTAATTCTACTAAAGTATTAGTTCCACTTGCAACCAGCAATGTGGTGATTTGTGATGTTTGTTTGTTGGTGTAAATTTTTGATGTAAATAAATTTAAAGCTAGAAATTATGTTAATATTAATTTTACTCATTTATTTATTAATTAACATTTGTTATTGTTATGGCTGTGAAAGTGTAAGTATGAAAGTGGAACCCTAAATAAATAAATTTTATTTTATTTTCCTTCCAGCGTGGTAACCCATTGTTGAAATTCATAAAGTGTGTCCCGTGGGAATATGATGACATTATCCCTGATTATGAAATAGGCAAAGCAATATCTATTCTCTTTCTATCTGTACGCTATCATAATTTAAATCCAGATTACATCAACAACAGACTGAAGGAGTTGGGGAAGAAATATGAGCTTCGGGTACTATTAGTGCAGGTAAATATTTTACTACGGCTTATACTATTATTATATGAACATTATAAAAGCAAATCATCGTCATCTTCATCATTATCAGCTGATGGATGTCAACTGCTGGACATAGGCCTCTTGTATGGACTTCCAAACAAAACGTTCTTGAGCCACCAGTGTCCAGCGGCTCCCTGCAATCCGCTTGTCTTCGGTCCACCTATTTGGGGGTCGACCAACACTGTGCTTTCCAGTGCGGGGTCGCCATTCCAGCATCTTGGGACCCCAACGTCCATCGGCTCTTCGAACTATGTGGCCTGCCCATTGCCACTTCAGCTTCATGACTCACTGAGCTATATCAGTGACTTTGGTTCTTTGGAAGACTTTCATCTTCAAAACTGACCTTATTGTAAAGAAAATGTTATTTTATCTTATAAAGTTGTTATATTAATTTTATTTATAATTACTGTATAATATATAACTAAGTAGATAGCAATTTTTTATGAGTAACTTCAAATCCAGGTTGATCTTAAAGATCCACACACAGCGTTGAAGAATTTAACAAGAATCTGCCTCTTGACTGATATGACACTAATGTTGGCCTGGAGTCCAGAGGAAGCTGCAAAGATTGTGGAAAACTATAAAATATTTGAGAATAAACCACCAGACAAGATAATGGAAAAAGTTGAAAATGATCCACATCAAAAGGTTAATTTTTTTATCATTATTTTTTCACTCATTTATTTATTTACTCGTTTTTTTTTTAATTTTTAACAACATCATACTAATCCTACTAATATTATAAACGCGAAAGTTTGTATGGATGTATGTTTGGATGTTTGTTACTCTATAACGGTGCTACTACTGAAGCGATTTAGCTGAAAGTAATGGAAACAGATTTTACTCTGGATTAACACATAGGATACTTTTTATCCCGAAAAAATCCATGGTTTCCTGAGATTTGCGAAAACTGATGATTTTAATGATATGAATGTTTGTTACTCTTTCACGCCTCAACTACTGAACCGAATTAGCTGAAATTTTAATATTAAGATATATTATAGCCTGTATTAACATATAGACTACTTTTTATCCCGAAAAAATCCATGGTGCCGAGGGATTTGTGAAAAACTAAATTCGCAAGTCGCGGGCGTCCGCTAGTATTATAAACGCGAAAGTTTGTATGGATGTTTGTTTCGATGTTTGTTACTCTTTAACGCCGCAACTTCTGAACCGATTTGGCTGAAATTTGGAATGGAAATAGGTATTACTCAGGATTAACACATAGGCACTTTTCATCTTGAAAAAATTGAAGGTTCCCGAGGGATTTGCGAAAATCTAAATTCCACGCGGACGAAGTCGCGGGCGTCCGCTAGTTTGTAAAATATTTTTCAGTAAAGTATTCATAAATAATCATTTATAATTTATATTTAGCAATAATTAATAACATATTTATTGTTTTTTTTTTGTAGATAGTAAATGCCCTGTCATCTATAAAACCAGTCAACAAGACAGATGCAATGACACTTATAACAAGGTTCAGTACATTAGAAAATATTATCAAAGCAACAGAGTCCCAGCTGGCCGAATGTCCAGGGTTCGGTGCCACTAAGGCCAAGAAGCTTTACAAAGCCCTACATGAACCATTTTTAAAGAAGGGAAATGTAAGCAAGGATACTTTGAAAAAAGATGAATTTGCAGAAAACATTTGCTTAGAAGATATACAAAATCTGGAAACTGAAATACAAAGTGAGGAGCCAAAATAAATTAAATTTAGCTGATAAATAAGTGTATAAGTATAAAAATAGGTATGTTTGTTTTAACATACGTACCTATCTATGAAATATATTTTGTTAAAAACAAATTCGTATTAATTTTCGAACTCTCGTCGCACTCAAAAATTAATCTATGTTCAGTTCAACATGTAAAAATTAAATTTATAAAAATGCATTTCGCCTATCTAAAAATTCAAGGGGGATTTTGGAAACTAAAGACAACTAACTCCTCTCAATTCATTCCCTTCGTCGTCAACCCATATTCGGCTCACTGCTGAGCTCGAGTCTCCTCTCAGAATGAGAGGGGTTAGGCCAATAGTCCACCACGCTGGCCCAATGCGGATTGGCAGACTTCACACACGCAAAGAATTAAGATAATTCTCTGGTATGCAGGTTTCCTCTCGATGTTTTCCTTCACCGATTGAGACACGTGATATTTAATTTCTTAAAATGCACACAACTGAAAAGTTGGAGGTGCATGCCCCGGACTGGATTCGAACCCACACCCTCCGGAATCGGAGGCAGAGGTCATATCCACTGGGCTATCACGGCTCATATTCCCTTATTTGAGATGAATCTAATGACACCTCATATGTTCGATATCTTTTAGTAGTTGTAG
Organism: Bicyclus anynana; assembly: GCF_947172395.1. Classification (NCBI taxonomy): domain Eukaryota; kingdom Metazoa; phylum Arthropoda; class Insecta; order Lepidoptera; family Nymphalidae; genus Bicyclus; species Bicyclus anynana. The sequence goes on from NC_069094.1 coordinate 5,347,748, forward strand.
CAGTGGCGTGCACTTCATAGATGCTTAAATGCACTGCTTATTATGAGGACTCCTTACAAACTTGAATTGCAGAAGAAATTTTCCAGTTTATAATATGTGTACGAATAGTGCTTTTTGTGGCAGAGCTTGACCGGGGAAGCACTACCGCCATGTTTGTCTATAAAACAGTGCCAAGAATTAAAAAAGACAAATCATTGCATAACTTAGCTCTCGTATAAACAGGCGAAAGAGGAATCTAAAGTCAATCAAAACACTTGTCGCCTCCTTTGGTCTCCCAACGTCACTTCAAACAGACGTCCAAGTACAAGAGGTAGCCAGGTAGGTAAATAAAGTCTTTATGGATTTAAGTAATTGCAATACAGCATACTAGTGGCGAAGGATGAAATATAGACGAAGGTAAGCCGCCCCAAAGAAAACTAAATTCATGTAGCGTGCTGCGTGATACAAACTCCGGTTTCTCATATATCTAGATACAGTACAAGAATGAATATGCATGGATTTTTAAAGGTAACCCGTTGGGGATCAGCTTGCACGAGCTCTTCGCCGCTGCAGCATACAAAAGAACATAATCATAAAACCTAGTGTTAGTTCATCTCAAATGTGATAATACATAGACCTAAGTATTACATAATTGGAAAATATTTACTTGCGCATGATTTTTTTTATGTAACTTATAGTAATACAGCAATGCAATTTTTCTAGCACTTGCATAATTCGCTAGATATAATATTATTTATCAGTAATTTTGTAACTAAGTAATTGGAATTAATTAGGACGTATTTTTCAACTGTAGTAATGTACTTATTAATAAATTAATGATCTATTTATATATTGTTGCTTTCGTGATTTGTTGTTACTTTCAAGGTTTTAGGGTGTTAAAAAAAACTTTAATCAACCGATCTATTACTTAAACTTTTAAAGTACACGATTTTAAATAGATAGTACCTTACCCTCATGTATTTAGGTAGGTACACATCATAAACGTTGAGTATATCCATATTTCAAGACAACTCCTTAAATACTTTGACCAGGTTTGATCTGCTTCAAAGTCCCTGACGCAAACAAACATGCAACAAACTGATCCTATTTAGGGGTTTCCCTTTTGAGTAACATTTTAAAAAAATATATTTTAATCTACTCGTAAATTAAAACATAAGTACCTATCTAACATGGTACGTACATACCTAGTGTGAAAATATATCATAAACTATATAATGTTATAGATCTAATACGTGAGTAAGATTACAAAAATAACTTCTTTCTTCAAATAAGTTTGTATGTGTTAGTAGGTGCCTACATGTGCCTTTCGTTTTACTTTTTAACGCTTTCAAAGTTCAAATATCCAGAGGCTCGGCTGTTGGCTCGATGCGGCGCGCTCGGTGTACAAAATAAAACCTCAACAGCGTCAAACCGGCTTCGCTTGAGACTGGACGTACGAATACGCTTACTCTGACGCGGTCGTCAAAACAAACCGCGGGAAAAACTTTTTCAAAATTTTGCACGGCGAGTGTAGTGTTTTGCTAACATTTACAATATTTTTAAAATTATCTGTGTATTCAAAAGTAAATTTAAGTTTCTAGTGTTTTGTAATATATTATATTTTAAACATAAACCAATATTTAAAAGACGGTCAAATGTATGTTTATTTCTATTTATGTCGATTGTAAACTTCAAAATTGTGCTATAGCTGGTGATTTGATTTAAAAGTGTAACGATTTCGAACAAAAGGTGTGAAGTAAGGTGTGAACTTTGGGAACACGGACCTTTTTTATCTTTTGTTTACAAGAACAAGGGACCAAGTACGTGGTCACTGGTCGCCAAAGGGAATATGATCGGGTAAGTCATACCTGTTAGTAACTTAGTGTTACTTATTTTATTTGCTCCAAACAACAAACATCCTACTAATATTATAAACACGAAGTATGGATGTTTGTTACTCTTTAACGCCGCTATTACTGAAGCGATTTGCCTGAAATTTAGAATGAAAATAGATTTAACTCTGGATTAACACATAGGCTATTTTCCATCCCGTAAAAATTTATGGTTTCCGTGGGATTTGTGGAAAACTGAGTTCCACGCGGACAAAGTCGCGGACGTCTGCTAGTAACTTATAAAAGAACATATTAATGAAAATATAAATTAATATGTCATCAGTATCATCATCATTTGTTTGGATGTTTGTTACCCTTTAACGCCGCTACTACTGAACCGATTTGGTTGAAATTTGAAATGGAAATAGGTGTTACTCAGGATTAACACATAGGCTATTTTCCATCCCGGAGAAATGTATGGATTGCGCGGGATTTGTGAATAACTCAATTCCACGAAGTCCGCTAGTAACTTATAAAAGAACATATTCATGAAAATGTAAATTAATATGTCATCAGTATCATCATCAGTCAATTTCAATGGTCTACTACCGAGTCAGGTCTCCTTTTAGACCCACCACTCTGCTTCAATGCCGGTTGGCGGGCTTGGCCCTAATAATGCTTGACTTTTTAATGGTCATTATCATGTATGTTAATTAACGATAACGATGGTTACCGCCGGCTTAACAATAGATACTTTAATAGGCGAGAGAATATTTGTTGAAAGTTTCTTAGAATAAATAAAAGCTCAATATTTCATATCTCAACCCAAGATTCGAAATCTAGACCACTTGATCGAAAGCCACCTATCAACGAGGCAATGGGGATGATGACTAGGTTTGAATATACTGTTATGAGACATTCTTGTTCGTGCCATTAAGTATGGGGCGTTTTTCAGGGCATCATCCATGGCAGTGATTAAATCCCTGTAGCTCCGAAAGTAATGATCGCAGATACACTAATACTTTTACAAAATTGCTTTACTATTAACATACTCCTAATTTGTATACAATTTATAAAACTGTCATAATCACTATTCACATGTACCTATACATACAATAATAACTATTTTAATTCACGTTGTCATAAACACTACTTACCTAATTCAAATAATAAGCTACTTAGTCAGCAAAGCTCGAACTTTATTTTATCAAAAATTTCAAAAAATTTCCTTTGATGGGACTATATTTTATTAATATAAATAAATAAATTAAATATGTAGGTAGGTACTTAGTAATAGATAAGCGTGGATCACAAATGTATAAAAATATATAATAATATAGTACAGACTATATTATTATATATTTTCCAAATATCTAGGTAGGTACCTTGTTTTTATTTTTTACCTGAATAACTGATACTCGCGTACCATTTGCGTGCGGTTCTTGCGAGTCATCATCATCATCATATCAGCCGATGGACGTCCACTGCAGGACATAGACATTTTATAGGGACTTCCAAACATCACGATACTGAGCCGCCTGCATTCAGCGAATCCCCGCGATTCACTTGATCGTCAGTCCACCTGGTGGGGGATCGACCAACACTGCGCTTTCTCGTGCTGGGTCGCCATTCCAGCACTTTTGGACCCCAACGTCCATCGGCTTTTCGAACTATGTTACTATACATAATTACATAGATTTGCGAGTAGACTAAGAAGTACTGCCTGATTATAAAGAAAAAAGTTAAAAATACTTGAAATCCACGCGTTTGCCGTCGCGGGCGTCCAATATCACAAAATGAGTACAACGTCTAGTAGGTACTAGGTAAATATTATTATAAATAGTAATTTACATAAATTGGTAATGATGCGAATAGAGATAGAAATTTTGCAACGCTCGCTTTTTGTATGCAATTCGTGGCTATTTTTATATTTCTTTACATGACGTTTTTGTTACGAATATGATACAATATAATTATTAAAGTATAGCAATACTGTAACAAAATAATTATAATTTATCATCTTATGTAAGCATATTGAAATTATACACATAACATAAATATATTTTATGTACTAACATACGATTTTAAAATTTAGAAAAACTCTCGGAGGTCATGAAATTATTAATTACACTCTCGATCAAGTCATCAATATTCTCTTTCATTTGAGACCCAACTCGAGTTTATTTGCAGACATTCGGTTATTCTTCCCCACTTTCACATCCCACAACTTTTAAACGTCTCAACCGATTTTCATCAAACATGTCCAAGAACACTCGCACATAAGTCACCTTTAGTATGAAAAAAACGGTTTGGGTGCTATGGTGCCACAGACAGACAGACAGACTCGTCAAACTTATAACACCCCTGTTTTTGTGTCGGGGGTTAAATATACTTTAATTTAAACACCTTCAAAGCAAGAGTGAATAGGCATTTACCAAGTAAGCGCGCTCCAACTATTGTAGTTAAGCGCGACCCGATTTACATATAAAAAATCATAAAATCTATATCAAAATCATCATTATCAATCAGCGTAACCACCTGACCAATTGACATAATCGTATTTTATCTACCTACTGAAAAAAAAACAATTTTATGCCCTAGTGTAGATAACTATTTACCTGACTAATCTTAATAAGCTGGCACAGGTCTCTGGAAAACTTGGTACATCTGCCACCTACCTTTATGCCTATTTGCGTTGCCCATTTATTATAACTAGCATGAACAGGTGAATGTGGCACGCGCTGGCCAGGTGAGACCAGACATAAGCTTTTTGTGTATCTACTTTGTAACCAGATGTAAACAGTAGATCTAGATATAAACTCTGCCTAGCCTGTTTGCTATGGCATTTTCATAACTGGCAGCTTATTATTTTATGCGTAATTGCCTATTTGTGGTTTAATGCGCTCGTGTAATGATATTTTATAGTTAAGTACTCAAATAGGTAACTCTAGAAACACTATCGCGTTCTTAGCAGATTGAGCGACCCAAATAGGAGGACACATTTTCATTGTTAGCAAGCATTTTATTATTTGTACCCATCTCTATGCTATTACATTTTGATTAAAGAATATAGACGCACATGCAATGATAGATTTTTATGCTAGAGACTAGCTAGCGCTAGCTAGGCACTAGCGCATCAAAACTGAGGTGGACAAAATGTTATTGTCTTAATTTCATTTAGTCGCTTATAAAACAACGAAAGTTACTTTAACACATAATACCTAAATATTGTCTACCAATTTGAGTTGCGTGTTGCGTGCTTAGAACTGTAAAAACTATATCTACTATATATAATGTAAGTAAACACAAAATTGTGCATGTGTGCGAGTCGCTAAATCGGATCTATTTTGGGGTGATTTTGTAGGCACTTAACATATCTATAGTATAAAATAATCATTGTGAAAATCGAAATTACATAGAGCCTCAGTAGGAGAAGATGAGTTCGAGACGGGACTGAGATTCAGAAGTCTTTGATCCTCGCCTGTTGTAGTGTGTTACCCAGCGCAGGCTTCGTTGAAGAGGGCAAGGAAATATTAGTCTTGCCTAAAAAAAACCTTTTAGAGTTCGTTCCATTAGAATGGTAAGACAAAGTACAGACCGTTCTATAACAATGGTACTTACATACCTAATATATTTATTGAGGTATTTTCTTTCCCCTATCATCTTGAACGCGACTACGTATAATATTGAATGACGACTATATATAATATTGAATGATTACGTGAAGTTATCGTAATTTCGAAGCAACTAATGTGTTATGAATACGGATTTGAATAAATTCTCTCACGCACATTTCTACTGCAGATTATTATGATTCTTTCAAAACTGTTGGTCAATCTTTGGACAATGATCATTGTCGTTATGTGCGGTGACGTTGATTGATGCCATCCATTCATTTGACTGCAGTTAGGGTCATAACTGATACCCAACTCGTAAGTTCGATTCCCAGCTTAATGATTTAGGATTTATTTTTTAGCTTTGCCTAGATTTTGGCTGGGATAGGCTTAGGTTGAGGCTACTTATTCTCCTATTGCATAATATAGACGTATCTACAATACATTTAGGGACCGGAGTACCTACAATACCGCATACAAGCTAAAAAATAGTATTCTATCTAGGTTGAATTAACTGAACTGTAGGTAACAGGTTTATTAGGTACCTATCCCTTTTTAGTGGTGATCACATACTTAGTAAACATGTAGTGAGTTGATTTGTCATTTTATAGAAAACTAGCCGACGCCCCACGGGTTCACACGTGTAGTACCTGTTCCTGTGAGAATACGAGTGTAAAATATATCCTATGGTGCAAATAACATAGCTTTTTATTAGTAAAAGAATTTTTAAAATCGATTTAGTAGATCCAGAGATTACCCTATATACTCTACCCACAAAACCTGTTTACAATATTAGTATAGATAATAGAGAGGTCTTCTATACATACAATTATATCTACAAATACATACCTTTTTAATTTTTTTATTTACATTATGTAAGTATTCTACTTTAACTTCAATACAAGTGTCCTACACAATCGTCTATTTCACGTCCGTTCCAATAAGTTACGCTTACTTCGTCACGGCTTAAATAAAAGAAAGTTCTTTAATTCTTTTCACTAATAAATATGCCCCGTTTCGGAGCTTTGGTGGTCTTAAAACTCTTTACAACAGCTGCTTATGACCAATCGTTAAAAAAGATTACGCATGACGTAATGTCGTCAAGATTGTAATAAAAGTTGGATTTGATAATTTACCTTTATTTATGTAATTTATAGATTACTAATGGACACCACGCGGCATATAGCCTGTGTTACTCGCCAATGATGTAGCTTTCCATTGATGCAAGCTTGTTTAAAATCGGTTTAGGTGAAAGCGAAACAAAGAAACTCACTTTCATATTTATAATATAGGTAGAATAATGATACTTATAGTTATTGCCTAATGACAGCATATTATTCAGTTTTCAATGTGTTCTTAATTCTTAATTTCTAAGCTCTATTGTATTGTATTTTATTATTTCTATTTATGATGAAATAGCTGACGCCGCGAGGTTTCACCCGCGCGATTTCCGTTCCCTTAGGAATATGGGAATAATATATAGCCTATAGCCTTCCTTGATAAATGGGAATTGAAAAATTATTTCAGTGCTAGATAGCACTGAAAGAATTTTTCAAATCGGGCCAGTAGTTCCTGCGATTAGCGCGTTCAGCTTTATAATATTAGTATAGATTTAGGTATAATGTTATCCTGTTGGTACAAAAAACAAACATACAGCCGAACTCCTCCTTTTTGGAAATCGGTTAAAAAGCTCCTTGTGAAGCAACTTACCTTCTATAGCTTTCTGAAATTAGGTTTAATTTTTTGCCATAATAGTGAGTCCCTTTCTAAGAATCAGTGTTTAAGACTATATTAATGAAATCAATGAACAAACTTGTTTATTATTAGTAAAAATATTCATTGAATATATATTATGTTAAATCTCAAGCCAGTTTCAATAAAATGAGAACGCCGAGATGGAATAACTAATATCTGTAATTTAAGGCGGAGGTTACATTGGGTTGTTTTGGCGAACATTATCACCATTTTAATGTTCTCTATGTTGTATATAAGTACTTTACGAAAGAAGAAAATGTTCTAACTGAGGTTGTGAGGAACATACTCCTTCCTATAACCTCAGACGAATGAAATAGGGACCTGCCTCGCTAGACGTTACCCCTATGTCGAAGTATAAGATCAAAGATCTAACGCTTTTATAAAATCTGTTTCTTTATAATCGATGTTTCATTGTTGTAATCGTTTTCGTCGTGTAAAGTAGCTAAAGAGCTAAAAGTAGTAAGGAGCTTTCTAAAAATGTCTGTTTGTGTAGTTGAATGGCATAATGGCATAGAAAACGATACACTAAGATCATTTGTAAGTCTCATCATCATAAAGATCATCTAACATAATCTAAAAACAATATCTATAAAAAGGACCGATTTTACAGCAAAACATCGACCAAGTACTAAAATATTCTGAGTAACAAATCTAAACGATGTATTTGTTAGTCTGTGTAAAAATTACACGTGTGTATTGGAATCATATTTATATTTGTTAGTAGTGTTAGTCTTCCTCGATAAATTATCTATCTAACACTGAATGAATTTTTCAAATCGAATTAGTAGTTCCTGAAATTACCGCGTTCAACAAACAAACAAATTCTTCAGCTTTATAATATTAGTATAGATAAAAAGGTACTAAATGTTCGTTTTCGTAGTATAGATGAGATTCATGCAAGCAAGCTATTTGGCGAGCTGGTAATGTGTGTAAGGAATAAGGGTCCTACATCTTCAATGTAGACGCAACTTTAGGTGCGTGGATTTGACTCGTGCCGCGTTACGGGTCGGCGCACGCGCAGCCTCCAGTTTTGCTCCTTTTGTGTCACGTACTTTTAAGCTTCTAGCTTGCTTGTGTGCGCGACTTTGTCTGTGTTAAGCTCCCGTGCGTCATGAGCTTCGCTTTGTTTAGCTTTAGTGCATACATTTACATATAACTACACCATACAAGATGTTCAACTATTTTGACGGCCGCGTGGCGCAGTGGGTAGTGACCCTGCTTTCTGCATCCACGGCCGTGGGTTCGATTCCCACAACTGGAAAATATTTGTGTGATGAGCATGGGTGTTGTGTCTGTGTGTATTTATACATTATATAAGTATTTATATGTAGTATATAAATGTATATGAATATTATAATATCAACTATCTTAGCACCCATAACACAAGCTACTCTGTATGCTTACTTTGGTTCTAGATAGTGATCTGTATTGTTTAAGTATATTTATTTATAAAAAGCAAAAAGCAACTAGGTATAGATTAAGTGCATTGCTTTGTTGATGTCGCATGTGCAGAGTGAATTGAAAACATTAAGAACAATGATCATTCATTCTTTATAGCAACATCTTAAGTAATTCAAATCAATACTGCTCTTAGTACTTAAACCGTTAGGTAGGTAACTCGTAGGTACATATGTGAAATTCCGAAAGTTCTAATATCACCTAGGTACCTACTCGTACTACTAAATACTCGTACTTTGTCGGCCTCCGTGGCGCAATGGATTTACCAAACGGAGGTCCTGGGTTCCATCTCCAGCTGGGTCGATTGAGGTTTTTTTTTAATTGGTCCAGGTCTGGCTGGTGGGAGGCTTCGACCATGGCTAGTTACCACCCTACCGCCAAGCGATTTAGCTTTCCGGTACGATGTCGTGTAGAAACCAAGTGGATTCTCATCCTACTCCCAACAAGTTAGCCCGCTTCTATTTTAGATTGCATCATCACTTACCATCAGGTGAGATTGTGGTCAAGGGCTAACTTGTAAAGAATAAAAAAAAATTGTTTATGTTTAAGTATAATCAATAGGATCCTTACATGCTACGCTTTACGCTGTTAAACCTAACCCAAAAACAATATTTACTTGTTATTATATTGGATTCTCATCCTACTCCTAACAAGTTAGCCCGCTATTATTTTAGACTGCATCATCACTTACCAACAGGTGAGATTGTAGTCAAAGGCTAACTTGTAAAGAATAAAAAAAAAAAAAAAAATTTTTTAACTATTTTAGAATTTAAACTATCGTGTGTGTTATTCATATTAATTAATTATGAAACACGGCTACAATTTTTAATTAGTTAATAAATATTTTTTTAAAAAGCTTAGCTAGACAAATCCTAGTTAAGTAAAACAGATTTTAACTCACAAAATTAACATTAAGCTAGGAATTTGTTACTGCCACTACAAGTCGCAAAACCTGCTGTGTATTTTGTTTGCTTTTCATTTGCTATGGCTTGTGTAGGCGGCCCGACAAAGCGACATGTACCTAGGTAAAAACAGTCTGGCTACGTGACTACAACCTATTTGCACTTATTTGGTATACAACAACGAGTACCTACCCGCCTAGCCAAGTTGCACGTCGATTCTCTTTCTACGATCGCTAACGCTTCGAAAACTAGAAACATGTATGGGGATGACATTTGCTATCGACAGGTCACGTGATCAAGATCTGTCATTCACATACATTTTTCTAGTTTTCGAAGCGTTAGCGATCGTAGAAAGAGAATCGACGTGCTACTTGGCTAGGGGGGCTGCTCCTTCATATTGGCGTTTCTCGAGTGTAGGCTCTAGTAAGTCTACTTAACGTATATGTCCGTTGTACGCTAACGCTGGTATGAAATGGCATATCTATTCTGTCAATAAAAAGTAAAAATTGTATGTAATGAAGAATACGGCACTGTCACTGATGTGAGTTAGACATACATACGAGTAGTTTTCCAGGGGTTTATCATTCATTATCAACCCATATTCGGCTCACTGCTGAGCACGAGTCTCCTCTCAGAATCAAAGGGTTTAGGCCAATAGTCCACCACGCTGGCCCAATGCGGATTGGACTACACACACCTAGAGAATTGAAAAAAATCTCAGGTATGTTTTTCCTTCACCGATTAAGACACGTGATATATAATTTCTAAAATTCACATAACTGAAAAGTTGGTGGTGCATGCCTCGGACCGGATTCGAACCTAGACTCTCCGGAATCGGACGCAGAGATCATAACCACTAAAATCCACTGGGCTAGCAAGGCATGACGTTGACAAAATGTTTCACGATTTTGTTTCAGTTTAAAACAATATTCATCATTAGCGACCCATTTTCGGCTCACTGTTGAGCACAAGTCTCCTCTCAGACAACAAAATTTAAACCTATTCAACATTTTAAGACAGCGTCAATACATTGTGGTAGGTAATAATATCGCCTTGAACTTTAACTCCGTCCCCACTTGAACCGTTACAGAAAGCTTTTAAAAGTTATCGCTTGAAATTTATTCTTAATGGAACACTTGAGATTGAGAGAAAGAGAGGCCCTTTTACTTCAATTTTATAGTCACACTTTTAGTTCTGTTCTTAGGAAATGTGGAACCGCTTGAGTGGGCAGGGTCTCATGTTTTTTTGCGATACGACTTTTTCATACACTTGTTTCAATATTAATGTCAACGTCCCCATTTTGACATTTTAATTAAAGGGGGCGTTCATAAATTACGTGAGATGTTTTAGGGGGGGAGGAGGTCGAGTCAAATCTCATCTAATCTTACGTTGGAGGGAGGGGGGTCTCGGCAAATATCACGTAATTTTTTTTCTGAATGAAACAAAAAAAATATATACTATTTTGGTCAATTTAATCCAGATTGTACATGCTTAAGATTTAATCTTAAGCGTAATCGTAATACGATTAAGATCATTTCCTAATTCGTTCTAAAAAAAATAATTTCATTTATACCTCGACGTTATACATTTACTGACTGTCCAATCACCATCCCTCATGAAAAAAAATGTAAAAAAATTTGGTTGGCATGAAAAAAGCATCGTGACGATAAAAGGAATTTGAAAAGATATTTTCATTCATATGAAACATTATCATATTTAGGCCTCGCGAATTCTTTTACGCACAAGATGAGCTATGAGTATTATACTTATACATTTATACAATGTGGCATCTGCGTTTTGTAAGCACTGAAGTAGGGTTATCTTACGTTAAAGTTGTGTAGTAGGTATACTCGGTCGAGACTTCGAGAGTTGATGGGATATTCAATTTTGAATATTAATATCCTGCATAGAAGTTGTCAACTACTTAATTAAACTATATCTGTATTTCTGTTTCATAAATTAAACGTCGATGAAATGAATTAAACATGCAGAGATTAGCAAATCTTTGACTGGGAATGTAATTCAAAATTGTTGATAATTTTACATTTATTCACGATATAAAGACTGATGTCTAAAGGCAAGATTGTATTTAGTTTTTCATTATCAGGGCTCTGTACCTTAATATCACTTTATTGTTGTCCGTCAAACGAAAGTAAGGTAATGTAAGGAACCCTCGATTTATTTACTTCCAAGTCCTTAATTGTTCGTTTTTTGTTGACAGAATGGCAATATCTTTATTGTTTCTGCAAGACTTAAACTGCAATTTGATTATGCTTATCTACTAATAAACCATAAATCTGTTAAGGAGGAGCAGACATTGTAATGGCGTATTCATTGACCACTGCGCCAGACGGTTTATCAAAACCAATCTTTTAATAGATTTATGGGACCGTTGAAATATGTGTTTAGATCGCTGCATACTCGGACGTACGAAGAAATTCTTGACACGTGCATAAACAAAGCTTTCCGTATATGTTATGCATTTGTAGAACCAGAAACGTGTTGGTTTGCGCAATTGATATCGAGGAATTAACCTCGATTTTTTTGTTAAATCATCGATTTCGATAGATCGGAAGTGATGCCGCGCGCGTGTACAAGAATAGAACGATGTTTGCTTTGTATTTAGAAACAATTTGTAAACAAATGATATGTGCTTACATTTTGAAATTTGTTTTACATTCACTGAAAATTGTTGCCGAGGTTGGCATGCATCTTTCTGATTACATACACAAGTACTTGTCCACGTTGGAAGTTTGGTCTATTTTACACGAAAACATTTGTTAAAACTACTACATATTGGTATTGATATTTTTAAACAGTATTTTCTTCTTATTTTTAGTATATGGACAATGTAGGAAAACTACTAGAAAGCTTGGAAAGAGAAGAAAAAACAAACAAACCTTATCTTATTTTTCATAGTCAATATGTAAAATTAATGAAATATGTAAAAGTATAAAATACGCAATTTAGAGAGATATTGGCAGCAGCGTTTTGTTGTCGCTTAGGTCTGTAAACAGGTGACATCTAGGCTAATAATATAGGGTAGTTACAGATACATAGTAGTATAAATGGCAATAATGACACTCGTTATAAAGAAGCCTAGAGCCTCTATAGCTCAACGGTAAAAGCGGTCAGACTCATCACCGATGGTGGTGGATCGATCCCCGCCCCGTTGGTCTATTGTTGTACCCACTCCTAGCACAGTCTTTCCCGGCTAGTTGGAGGGGAATGAGAATATTGGACATATTTAAAACATATGGCAAATATTCTTTTGAAAAAAATTAATTAAAAAAATAAAATATAATAAAAAGACTATAACAACATTGTTCCCTTTTTAAAATATGTTTTCATACCCGCGCAGTCTTTCCCCTCTTCGCTCGCCATGGGAGTGCCATCAACGAATTTGCTAGACTATAAAGATAGATAAAATTAAGTATTACTTTTGTAAAAAGTCCTAATAACTATTTAGAAGTCGGTTAAATTTATCTTATCTTATAAAATATTTGATTGAAACAGCAACTTTTGTAGTTTGTAGAGTTCGACTCGAGATTCCATCGTAAACAACAAGGTCATAAAGCTTAAGTTACATTTACTCGTGCGATTGAGCAGAAGCCTCGCTCGGAATGTGGCCGGGCCCCGGTGGTAGTTATTATGTGGCGACGAAGGGACTTGTGGCTAATGAGTGCTCGTCTTTATGCCCACCTTCGGCTTCCGTGTGCATTCCCTTGTAATCATCGTCATTACGATACTTCGAATGTTTGTTTTGAATCAGGCACTTGCATACTAATGACTAAATGATTATAAGAAAACTTCAATAGTTGAACTATGAAGGGAAGAACTACCGTCTATTGAATCTGGATTTGAATAAAAGTGGATAATGTTCTTGTAAAAAAGGCCTTTTACGCTAATGAAAGAATAGGCGACAAATGAGAAATCCGTGATCACAGCGAATCAAGAATAAGAATAAGAATAGTTTATTTGAAAAACTCAGTACACAATTTTACAATGACGTCCTGGCCCTTAACCTAGGTAAGCCCGTGTCTGAAGGGCCAGTGACTTCTCTAGGTACATATGCATAGGTATTTACAGTGACACAAATGCTGTAATTAACATAAAATATGTTAGAATTATTAAAATAATCAAAATCAAAACTTTTCTTATTTTATGTTTATAATAAGTCTGTAGAGAGGTCAACTCTGTACGTAAAATATATTTCCAAAATAACTATCAGGGGGTGATTAGTAATCGATACTGATGCCAAAAATGCAATCAGTAAAATTTTCGTATGTCTGTCCGTCTGTATGATGATTCTAATGAAACTTGGTACAGTTATTCTTCATACTTCTGTGCAGGTACACCTACTTTTCATAACGCTACAATCAATAGGAGCAGAGCAGTGAAGAGTTGGAAAACGGGAGAAGTTACTCCATTTTTACAGCGATACTACTGTAAGGGCTGGATTAAAGAGTTCTAAGGGCGGACGAATTCGCGGGCGTCTGCTAGTTAGGAAATAATAATGCAAACCTAGTTAAATCTCATTATCAACATCAATCACCATACCTTACTTAGCTTTAATAAAGCCTCAGCTTAAATGAATATGATTTGATTTATATCTGAAAATAAATATTCATTTATTCATAGGTATTATTGATTTTAGGACTGAGATCTTCTGTTAAGTAGGTACTTACTGCGTACTTCTGTAAAGATGTCTTTAAAATTGGACCGTGTGAGTTTCGAATTCGTCTATATCTCCCTGTCTAACACAATCATATAGATAGAGAGAGGTAGAGGTTAATTCTAAACTCACACTCTCGTGTTATAAAAACTTCGTTACAGAATAGCGCTACTGTACCAACCTATTTCAGAAGAACCTAAATAAGAATACAAAAAAAAACAGTGGCGTAGCGTGCTTTAGAGGTGCCCTATATCAAAATTAGTTGGGGGGCATAAATGAAGGCTAAAGATTTCTCACAAAACTAAACAAAAATGCTTGCTTAAAAGAAATATGACAGTGACATAACCTGTGTAGGATGTTTGAACTTTTGGACACATGCTTAACTAGGGAATAAAAGAGATTGTGGATTACCTACATTTTACTAATTTTTGCTTTCATACGTAAGGTATATATCCCCCATATCATTGATACGGCTGATATGACGGTGCTACGCTTAAAAATAAGTTGATAAAGTGGGATCTCTTTATGACAAAGAAATGCTCAAAGGTATTTCATTGTTCCAGATAAGTTCCCAAAATGACGCTCTACCAAACGCGTCGTGCATATTTTGTCGAAATGGGACTTTGATGCGGGCTAATGGCGGCCACCATGGCGACTCCTGCTCACGAGCTGTACCTGCACGGCAACGAACTAAGGCCCCAACACTCCAGGGAGAGCTCACGGGACTCGGGCATCTTCCACACGACCAAGGGCCTTTGGAATGCTCCGGGACAAAATAATTGCTTCCTGAATAGTGCTGTTCAGGTAAGTGTTTTTCGCTTTTAAAATGAATACAAGCCAGCTGATTGGAGGTGAATGCCATTTTCGTCTCCTCTCAAGGTGGCGAGGAATGAGGGTAAGGATTTATTAAAGTTGACTAGAAGATGTTGATGTGCTGAAAATTCCTAAATACAATATACGGTGATAGCCTAGTGGATATTACCTCAGTTTATACCTTATTATCAAGTCTCAAACGAAGAAGGAATAACATCGTGAGGAAACCTGCACACCTGACAATTTTCATAATTCTCTACGTGTGTGAAGTCTGCCAATCCGCATTGGGGCAGTCTAGACAATTAGCCTAACCCCTCTCATTCTGAGAGTAGACTGCTTTCAACTGGTTTACAAAAGTAAGCTGAATAAGGGTTGTTAATGATGGTGACTCATCTTTACATACTTACTTATTCAAATATTTACAGATTTTTCGAATGATAAAAATTATTTAAGCAGATAGGTTCATGTCGGCCTTTTTGGCATTGGTAAACAAAAAGCTAAGACGGTTAGTAATAACCAGAAAGAGATGCGGGTACAATTCTACTGATTCTATAGATTTCTTGTAAATCTTTGTTAATAGTTGTAAAAAGGGACTTTTATAGTTTTTTACGTTTTAAATGGCCGATATAATTACTATCCGGCCGTTATTTTACCTTTCATTAATCTATCATCTCGTTGCACACACCACTATGTCATGTCTCAATAAATTAGTAATACTGCGAGATATATTGGTCCTCAAGCCAATATTGACAAGTCTTTGGTTAGTTAATTTGGCATATTATTAACATTTATCACAGACTTCCAAGTAATTATGGATAGGCCTAACAAAGTAAACGCAAAAGGTGGTGTTTGTCTCAGCCAACCTACAATTTATGTTAGATGACATATTCATATAACGGTGAGCGCTCATTTACCTATACACTGGACCATCTTCATTATTCTGATAGCTTAAAACCAACTCTGTTGTCCAAGTGATAGAGTATAATTTAGAAAGTCCATTTTAAACATAATAGTTGCTTTCAACGATGAGGGTCGGACGATGACGTGACTCTACCAATAAACTAAGAACCTGTTTTGTTCGTTTGGTGGTGACATTTAACCTTAACAATATAATTATGCTTATCACGAATATATTTTCTAGAATTCTTGCCAATAACGAAGGTTAAGGAATAGGCTTAATTTGAGCCTCAAAAGCTCAACGGTAATTGTGGTCGGAGTCATCACCGAGGGGTAGTGGTTTGATCCCGCCCCGTTGGTCTATTGTCGTACCCGCTCCTAATACAGTCTTTCCCGACTAGTTGGAGGGGAATGGGAATATTGGTCATATTTAAAAGATATGGCAAATATTCTTTTAAAATAAATCATTTAGAGTCTAGTTAAAGTGAAATGTTAAATATAGATTTAAATATATGAAATATATTTATTTATTTTTGCAATAATATATTTTGTATACCGTATTATTTTAATTAGATAAGTAAAAACAGAGATTTTTTGACGGAGTTTATTTTTAAATGAAAGTTTTTATTTCGTGAAGTTTTACTTTATATATACATTTTACTATATACACTTTCCCACGAATCACGACCTTCAGAGTTATTTTTCTTATATTTACGAAATTGATTCTGATTTTTACACAATCCAATAAATAAAACCTCTTTTATATGTTTTGATGTAATATTGTCGAATATCTTACAAATCGTTTCCTCTGCGGGGTCATAAGAATTAGGTTAGTTGCGTTTAATAGAAATTTATATGTATTCATAGTTACTAGCGGACGGCCGTGACTTCGTGCGCGTGAAATTAAATTTTTCACATGAAGCACACCAAATGAAGCTACTGGAATGTCTCTCAAAAAGTTCAAAATGTATATTAAACGCAAGCTTTTGGGAAAGGCTTATTACAGTGTTAATGATTATATTAATGATAAAAAAGCTTGGCGTTAAACTGTAATATACGCCTGTGTGCTTAGTTTTAAATAAGTTTGTAAAATGGTGGTAAACAAAAAAAAACCTCGGCTGAGTTTGTTGTGGGCTCTTCTCGGATCAAGGCGCGTTTGGAATCCTCGTAACTTTAGTTTTAAGTTTTCGACCATTATTACCACCATCAAATTAAATTAAATTATGACATAACATTGACCTTTCAAAAGTGCTTGTAAACTAAGCGTAATTGAAATAAATGAATTTTGACTTTGACACATATTCCGCGGGTACCATGAAGTTTTCTGGTATATAAAGTAACCTACAATTATGTTGCTTAATAACCTCCTCTGGATATTGAGCAACATATAAGCAACATATAAGTCTTATAGTTACCAATGAAAGTCCCATTTAAATCAGTTCAGCCGATTTAGAGATTAACCCGGAAAAACAGACAGACGAAAATTTAAAAAAAGCTCCAATTGTATCATGTATTTAGATAACTATAAGCACTTGAGAAAACACAGATATTTTGAAATCACAGACAGACCATTTTATTTATAGAATATGTATTGATGATGTATCAATTATATAATTTTGGTCAAATCCTAATAAGGTAGTATCGAAATTAAATGAAACATCTTGTGGGTTATCCTATAAATTTTAGGTTTCCAAAGGTTCCTACTTTTGGGAGGGCTGCCTCGACAGCCTTTGAAAAACCAATTAGAACTTATTTTTAATAGAATATAATCTGGCTTTTAGCACATACGCTACTTTTTATTTCGGAATAATTCCGCGGGACACAACAAAAACATTATACCTTCAACCTCTATAATTATTATACTCGTAATAGGGATACAGCTTGTATAGAAGTGCTTCCAACTACTGTAGTAGGTGATCAACAGGCTCTTACTTTTGTTTAATAGATAGATGCTGTTAAAATGATCACGTAGTTACGTACACGCAATATTTAGTACGCGGGCGTGATGAGAGCGCAGCGTTGTCGACCGGTTGATAAACCGATCCAATTTACATACACGTACGAGTAATTACTGCTCCGGGTAACAGGTAAGACAAAAAACGGTCCATGGCTCTCCCATTTGACGATGACGTCGGTCGTCTCATCAGAAGTCAATTAAAATACCTCGGTAAAAACTTTCGGTTACAAAAAGTTTAGACAACTATCCACACAAGTCATACATGCATAACGGCAATCGTTTTCTTTTACGTGCACGTATTTAAGGTTGTTTTTTGCTATTTCAATACCATTTAATGAAGGCTGAAATTTTTACTCACGCTACTACAACTACAAAATACCTACTTTTCATAATAATTCCTATCTATAACGATATGTTACCTTTATGAAGACTTTATTGTTTCTCATTTTATGCAGGCGGCTCAAGGCCATGGTAAATGAAATGGAAGTCCTTAAAAGTGGTCTATGAGCAGCCGTAGACGTCTATCGGCTGAACATGACAATCACGATATTATATGAGCATAAAATTTGATACATTTGCCGTAAATGTTATACGAGGGAGTGCTTATTTTTGTTAGTTATTCTTGCTATTCTAACCACCGCCAAGTCTAATACAAAATTCCAAGTTTGTCATACTACGTTAGGATGAAGGATATAAAACGCTTTCTGCACGGTTAATGCATGAAACGCTGGAGTGTGCCACAAGGTAACTACGTATAAGGAAAAAGCGTGAATTGTTGGCACGAGCGTGGAATGTAAAAAAAAAAACGAGTTAAGTCCTGCAAAAGGAATTTGTCTGTGGGGATGACATGGTTCAAAGATTGCGTCCTGCGTTGATTGATTACAGGATAATTCACTGTGGTTGATGCGATGAAAGCTTTTATTTACAAAAATGTACTTGTCTATTTATAGAAAGGCTTTCTATTCATAATCTATTTCAAGGTAGGACATGTTGTTGTGTGGAAAGTCTATCGTTGCAGCTGATGAATACTAAATTGTTACCCGATTGAAACGTAGCAAATGGAAGGGTTATGATGACCAGAGTAGATATGTATGTAATAAGTATGTAAGTTTGTAATCTGGATCTGATGTTATAGGATTCTTAAAAATCAATATAAAATTCTTAGAAAAGGACTCGTCCGAAAGAATTTATTTGTTTAAGTAAGTTAAGTGTTTACATATATTTTATATTGTAGCAGCGTCTTATCTCTTCTGATGTTAACTCTAAATCTTTTTTTCTTTAACAAAGTACTGGCCAGTAGGGGTAGTTTATTTTTAAATAGGTGATGTGAAATCGATAGTTGCAATAAATAAAAAATTGTTAAATTTCTTCTATTCTTTTTTATGCATAGTTGTTTATATCTCTATATACAAGATACCAGTTGTCTACGATTCATTAACTCAACTCTTGATACTATCAGCTAAGTTCTAACCAGTGTTCGCGTTCCCATAAAATCTACATAACTAATTGGAGCACGCGATAGACCTATCAATCTTTCTAACAGATTTCAAAATTGCCTCATTGTCTCGTGATCACCCTATTTTTTAATCAAATCTCTACGGTCTTTGAACTTTCTTCGTCTCTTAGATGTTACAGCTTAGTTGATAGTTTTAGTACAGCGATGCAATCTGCGCTGGTTTACTAATCGCTGTGATAAGGCTTATCTGCCAGCATTTCCTTAGCTCGTCAACCGTCATAAACGAAGGGCTCCTCTGTCTTCGCGTCATCCTTATCACCATTATCTCTGTTTCAGTTATATCTACTAATATGTTTACTTATTTAACTAGTAAGACCTTTATCTCTTTCTTGTTTATAAATTATTTTAGATTTCAAACGATTACAATGTGTAAAAACTACCTATTAGTGACAATTTGTATATATTTTAGTATTTCTCGCGCAATTTTGATTTATATTTATTAATAGCACTTTGTATTTCAATTGTCCTATTTTGTTACTTGAACAGGTGTACATTATATCTTGTCTGTAGATGCAATAAGCTTAAAAATAAAGCTTAGCATTGGAAAATACATACTAAAATTAATGGAACATAAAAGTCCTCTTAAATATAATTCTTATAATTGTAAAAATACTTCTACTATCCTTATAGAGCGCTAATGTAGTTTTACTTTAATCTTATTGAATATGTGCTTGAGTTTAGCTTCAAAGTAAAAGTTTGAAGGTCTTTGATACAATTAAAAGCTATTTAGTTTTGCAGTTCGCATAAGTTTATGAAACACTGTTGGCCACTGTTTTTAAATAAACATTTGTTATGACTACTCCTAAATGTTGTTATTCTATACCTTCAACAAACTGGTAGTGAGTAGGTATAATTGTGTATAGTAAAGAGCGAGCAAGATAGAGCATGGCATCGGCTCCTGAAACGTACTCGACTACTCGTAATTCCCTGTAATAGTCGTGCTGTGTTTCTAAACAGTCCTCTTTGAACAGGTGCACGTGTGCTTACATAAGTTATTTTACAAACTATTAAGTGTGCCTCTCATGTACTCCCATACTCGTATGTTTACTTTTGGCGCCATTGCTTTCTATGATAGTTGAAATTTTCCTACAAGTAGCTGTGTCTTCTGATACTTTACGATTTTCTGATACTTTTCTGATACTTTACCTAACCGCACCTATTACGAACTACTTACGAGTACCTACTGAAATGTGAAAGTCTGTTTTTACGGCTAAGCCGCTTAACCGATAGATTTATTAAAAATCTTAAGTGTAAACTGGAATATATTGTATTATTCGTAATTAAATCATCATCATCATCATAATCATCATCATCATCATCATCATCATCATCATCATCATTAACAGCCGATGGACGTCCAATTCTGGGCATAGGCCTCTTGCATGGACTTCCAAACAAAACGGTCTCGAGCCGCGAGCATCTAGCGGCTCCCTGCAACCCGCTTGATGTCCTCGGTACACCTAGTGGGGGGACGACCAACACCGTAATTAAATATAATGTACAATTAGATATATATTAGTTTAAATCTTATTAGTTTGTGACACTACGAAAATTTTACTATTCAATAGCAAAGAGAAGCAAACTTCTATAGTTCTTTCATAGAGCTCAAGCTTATAATTTTACCATACGTGCCATACTGTAGCAATATACATTTTACGTGCATTAATCCGATTCTAATTTCGGGCACGTAACCTGTATCCAACAACAGTAACACACCGGCTATAAAGTCCCGTGACACGAATTCTTAGACGTAGTAGCGATGTATAACATCGTTGAACGAAGCTAGTAATACAAACGATCGTGTTTATGGACGAAATGTAGCAAAAGCTTTATGTAATGCTTCAGACCAATTATTGTATAGGACCTCGGATTGTGCCTGGCTAGACCTTACTTTTCTAGCAAAGAATATATGATCAACGATCCAATGTCAATGTAAGAACTGTCTCTATAGTATCGATATTTCATAGTTGTAATCGTGTTCGTCGGAGTTTACCAAAACAATTGATGTCAAACTCGATGGGTGTAGCTTGTTTAATTTAGGAGTTCCTATGGCCACCTTCCAATTCCACCATTAAACTAGTTCTTGTCACAGAAGATGTACCTACTAAATCTGAGTTTAATTAAATGCTAGGAATTGGTTTTACAAACCTTAAACATCAGAAATCCATCGAACGTAAAAAAATTGAACAAATCGGTCACAACTTACAACTACGACACATCCTCAAGTCTATCTAGATTTCTTAAATAGAAATACAACTAAAATTGAGTTAGGTTTTACCAATTCATGAATAATAGTTTTTCTAGGATTCGCTTGGCGTCAACGTTCAGCGTTTTTAAAAGTCAGAGTAAGGTTTTGCGGTGCAATACTGATTGTAACACGTACAAGCGAAATATCCCATTGAATGCAAGTTACTAAGAAGCCTTCGACTTTATTGTTCTTAGCCTTACATTGCAAAGGTAGTGGGTACTTAATAAATGGTTAGCTTTTTGTCCCAGCACCTGCGACATTCCGTCGTGCGCCCGTCTGCTATTTCCGTCACAGATAAGTACGTACAAGTTTTACTGTAAACCATAAATATTTATGCCACAGGGGACGACTTACTGGGGGTGTTCGCGGATTAAGTCTCTCATAGATCACTGTTATCATTTGCCATTCTAGGTGCGACTTTTGATTCGTATCGTTCAATAGAAAGGACAGTCTATAGATTGCGTCCACGACAGCGTACCTACTCGTATTTTTCATACTAAACTTGACAAGTACAAAGTCGCCGACATAGCTCAACGTATCGCGAAGCTGAAGTGCCTGAAGTGGCAATGGGCAAGGCACATAGTTGGAAGAGTCGATGGCCGTTGGGGTCCCAAGGTGCTGGCGGCCCCGCCCCAGGAAGCGCAGACTTGGCCCCATTATCCATCTAGTGGAGGGCAAAGTTTGGTATCTCTTGCATAAAATAGAAGAACGGGCCGTTAAAATTTGATATGTATCATTTTCCCCTTTCGTAGCGGATTAATTTGGATGACGTATCTATTTACTTACAAGTTTAGTACTGATTGTTTGCCTAACATTATGTTGTAACGCTAAATCGTTTTACGGTACGTCTTTGCGAATAGGTTTACGAGTATCTAGCCAGAAAGGGCAGAAGTTCTAAATTGACTCGGCGCTCTCGAAATGGCTTTTTGAATAGACTCACAAAATTTTTAATGTGGAAGTCAGAGGTGTTGCTCGCAAATAATAGCATCGCAAATCTTGGAAATGGAATATCCGATTGATATTATTACCTGACGTTTCGAAAGTGCTTGTAAAGCTAAGCCTAATAGAGATAAGATGAATTTTGATTTGATTTTATTTGATTCAGAACCACGAAATGTTCTGTATCGTATTGTTCAGAAGTTTAAAACAGATTAGTATTTTGTGTGTTTGTGCTAGTCTCGTAATTTTAGACATTCGAAGAAAGAACAAAAACTTTTTAGACATAATGATTCCGCATATAATGCGTGATCGTCCGATATACTAATACATAAGGTAAGGAGGCTCAAAACGGGTGCCTCCACGCTTCAGCAAGAGTCAAGACGATACGGTCACGGGTCGCCGCGTCCGGAAGGAACGACGTGGGAAACGACACGCCCCCCTCTAATTCACCTGCATAATGCGTGCATGGGATAATTAACACTTGCGGTATAAATATATATTCTATTTTACGCATATTCTTCTAGTAAAGTAATTATGAGAATGCAGTCAATCGAAGTCTATTTAGCAATTTGTTCAAAATCATTAAAGATTTTAAAATATGGAAATTTGCCTCATCTTTAGTAGTACCTCTATAACTGTAATCACTCTAATATTATGAAGGCAAAAGTGTGTGTGTGTAAGCGATTTTGCTGAAATTTGGAATGGAAATAGAATTTACTCTATAGACTTAGACTTGACTACTTTTCACCCTGGAAAAATTTATTGTTCTTGCGGGTTTTGTGAAAAACTGAATTCCACGCGGACTAAGGCGCGAGCGTCCGCTAGTAACCTATAAGAGATAAAGTTGTAGGGCGTAATCTAAATCTATTTTACAAATTATTATACCAATAGAAAGCCACGTTCTTTGTGAGTGTCATAGGCTATATTTTATCCCGGTATTCCCACGGGATCGAGAACTACTTGAGTAAACTAAGTGAGTGAGGCGTCTGTTGGTAGTGTGCAAGTACATATAGTAATAATGAAATATTTACAATAACAGTTTAAGAGAGAACACTTAGACCATTAATATGGTCTAAGAGAGAACATAAACAAACGGTTTAAAATAACTCTGTTTATTAACTATGCCATTCGCTAACTTTAACATTCGTCCTCGTAGTACTTACATTTGTATGCACATACTCGTAGGGTAAGATTAATCCAGAATAATCCTTTGTTTTACGTTTTGTAAAAAAGAATTAATGATAAAGCATACCTATATACGAGTATTTTATACAAGAGCTCCCATTTAGATGATTAATTTTTATTGCTTCGAAGCTTCTCATATGAAAAAAGTTGTTGCTATTCCACTAACAATCTTGTCATTGCTCCATAAAAGTGTCATCATCATGATAATATGTCATTTCATAATTTAACGTAATACTTACCTACCTGTGGTAATACGGGGACCACCTATAACTCCGGAAAAGCGTTATCAAATCATATCCGCGTGTAATACCCCATTTCCTACCATCTCAAACTTGTACTGATACATACATGACATAAAATAATAGACCGAGGCCTGTAACAGCCAGACATACCTCATTTTAGGAAGGCTGAGAGTTTGTCAGCCTATGCTTCTGTTATACGCATGTACGGTAGCTAAATATGTAGTTCGTACAGTGATGGCTTTGGGAGATTTCAAGGGTCCAGACCCTTAACCAAGTATAATATTATCCTCAGCATAATATGATAAATGAAGTCCAATCTCCAGTCCCTTAGAATCTTTAAAAGTCTCTAGCGATGGGTTGCCGTGAATCTAACGAACTGGAGAGAGGATTTCTCATGATATCCTGTAGAATTAACTTAAAAACCACTTCGACTAAAGTAAAACCTCTTTATCTATAGCTCTCCTTCTCAACTTCCATCCGCTTCGCCCGATCACTTTTCGTAACGCTTTTCGTAACGCGTTACCAGCTTGCTCCCTAAGTCAAGTGTGAGTAGAGAAGTTTTACTTCAAAAAATTGCTCGGTTACCTTTCAATGCAACCACGGTTCCAGCTCCATAATTGGCATATCTATGGTAGGACTATAGGCTGATGAACTTTCAGCCTTCTTAAAATGAGATACAAGTATGTCTGGCCACTGCAAGCTCTGCAATTTCCTACCATCTCAAACTTGTACTGATTGACATAAAATAAGAGCAAACCTATCTAATGTGTAAATAATTATGGCCGTATTTGTTCCATCGCGGATAACTACTTTATGAATGAATTATGAGAAATTTTAGTGTGCCGTGTATAAATAGTAATATTGGGTATTGTTATAGTGCCGGGAAATCGTGGGAGTTGAGATGTAGATCTGAGGCAGTAATAACAATTTTTACAGAGGGATTTATTCGAATGCTGTTGCGTGCTATAAAAGATTAGTTTTCTTTACACTTCGCCTATCACGTGGTTATTTGTGTTGAAATGTTAAACTTTATAATTATGTGGTAAAAAGATATAGTAAAACTCACTTACAGTTAATTACAATAAGACTATTTATTATATCTAGTTATGATTATTACGATATTGAAATTCTTTGCGAAAATATGGCAAATCTGTTTTTTTGGTGACCTGGCTCGCTTTATTTCGCCACAGTAGCAAATTCCGAGATTGCCAAAGAATCTTACAAAGAATCAAACTTAAGAAATAAATTTTTTTCATTATTGATAGCACTATACCTACTTGGATAATTACGCAACACCTTAAGAATATTTTAATAATCAGACTTTCTACGATACAGGATATGAGATGATTCGCATTCGGCACAGTTACGTCATTATAAGAATTTAGCATCGGCATTTTTAAGAAAAATAATAAATAATGACGTAGACATTCCTTGTTCCACTTCACTTTCGAATAATTAGGACATACGAGCTTTTTAAAAAATCCGGTAACTATACGAGTAGAATGTGCTAGAGGAAATCAAATTCAAAATTTTGAGCGGTAAGGTGATCAAAAAAAGCCCTGGCTAAGTTTGTTGTGGGCTCTTTATTGGGACTTTAATATTTTAAGTATTTTTAGCATAACATAAAAAGTGCTTGTAAACTAAGAATTCATGAACTAAGTGAATTTTGCCTTTGACTGTGATTTTTCTTTTTATTCTTTACAAGTTAGCCCTTGACTACAAGTGATAATGCAGCCTAAGATGGAAGCAGGCTAACTTGTTGGGAGGACGATGAAAATCCAGACCCCTTTTTGGTTTCTATTTATTTCAGTTGAGCTTATTTTAAGTGTCTTCAATTTAAGAAGACCGTATTGTGAACATATTGTGAGCTTTGGTGACCGATTAGACACAGTGGTCTCTCAATAGAGTGGCGCACGACACTACGGTTCACTGGACATTTTTTTTTATTTTTTTCGCTTGACAGGATCCGAAACTCTAATTAGAAGTGATGTTATGGTACAGACACGGATTTTATCTGCTTCTTCCTTAATTATTTTTTTCTTTTGTATGTCCTTTATTATTTGTCATCCTGGCTATTGTTGGTTAAGGAAGAAGAATTACGAAGCAATTAAAAAAATCAGGTAGAGAGACCATTTGTCGAGTACAGTAGTAGTAGAGTTGTTGTAGTAGTGGCGTAGCTTGACGGCCTCTGTGGAGCAGTGGTATGGGCGGTGGTTTACAAAACGGAGTTCCTGGGTTCGATCCCCGATTGAGATTTTCTTATTTGGTCCAGGTCTGGCTGGTGGGCTTCGACCGTGGCTAGTTTTCACCCTAACGACAAAGACGTACCGCCAAGCGATTTAGCGTTCCGGTACGATGTCGTGTATAAACCGAAAAGGTGTGTGGAATTTCATCCTCCTCCTAACAAGTGCTTAGACTGCATCATCACCTACCATCAGGTGAGATTGTAGTCAAAGGCTAAATTATAGAAAAAAAATGCTTGGCTTGGAGGGGCCCTGTATAAAAAATTAGTTGGCGATAGACAAGTGGCAAATCCCTTTTGCAGTTTTTTATGTTTTTTTTTTCTGGAAAGCACCAGATTAAGCGAGAATGTGGATTAATTTTTACTAATTATTGCTTTCATATTTAGGGGCCCCTGTAGTCACCAGCCCTGTATCATTGATACGGCGGTAGGTACGCCCCTGTGTTGTAGTTTAAATTACCGACTAGACGTTAAATTACCGACCAATCAAGAGTCGTTAAATTGTTTTATAAGTAAGTAAGTACGTTTCCAGTGGTCCGAATTTCTATTTGTAGGAAAACAACACCAAAAGTGTCTCAAACGATAGTTTGAAGGTTTTTAAAAAACGAAATCGATTACTAAACATTACATTTTCTAAACGCCAGAATTATAGATGTTACCGTAACCTATCGCCTTGAAAATTTTGCACAATATGCAAGAAAGCGACTGAACCGTGGCCTCGCGAGCCTGATGAATGACCCGAGACCTGATGACTCACCCGTTTGAAATGAGACCAACTTTGTCTTGGAAAAAACTTCCTATTGTTCAAATAAACGACAAAATTTAAACACGCCATTTTGAGCTCTACCACTTTGTAAGAACGTTTATAACTGCGTGTAAAGAAAAGCGTTTTTGTTTTTTATGCACTGTTTGCTTGAGCTACACTTGACAGATTTTATTGCAACCATTTCTGTAAACTAATAAACTAAAAAGTTTTTACAACCTGTAAAAGTTATGAGAGTTGTTGTCATCTGTTATTATCGCTGTGTGATAATTTATGTAACAACTTTAATAGATCTGTTCACAATTATTTTATTTAAATAACTTATATTTCTTTTGTCGTAAAAGTTTACCAACTTATGATTCAGTGATGAGATAATTACGACTTGAAAACATTGTTTATTTCAATAAATTTTGATTAATTTTATCTAAGAATCTTCACAAGATGCTTACTCATTCAATAAAAAAAGACCATCATTAACAACCCATATTCGGCTCACTGTAGAGCATGAGTCTCCTCTCAGGATAAGAAGTCCACCACGCTGGTCAATGCGGATTGGCAGACTTTACACACCTAGAGAATTAAGAAAATTTTCAGGTATGCAAGTTTCCTCACTATGTTTTCCTTCACAGTTTGAAATAAGTGATACAGTCGACTCTCGTTAATTCGAAACTCGAGGGACTCTTGAAATATTACGAATTATCGAGTGTTTGAAATATCAAATGGTTCGAAATTTGTGAGAGAAAATAAATAAAACTTCGAATTATTAAGTGTTGGTTAATTTTTATTTATTAATATAAAAATGCCAAGAATTAAGAGGTACATTCGTGTACATACATGTATTCGTAATATGAATTAATTATTCTTTCGAAAGAACTTTGTTATACTGGTTTGCTTTAAAGCACAATTCTGCTGCTCACACTGCTCAATAACTTTTTTTAAGAGAAAAAGTGCCTGAAATGCTTTTTCATTACTTTCGTTTTGTAGACAGAAGCTTTGTAAGGTATCAAATGAGGATCTTGCTTCCTTAACTGACAC
Source organism: Bicyclus anynana (assembly GCF_947172395.1). Lineage (NCBI taxonomy): Eukaryota > Metazoa > Arthropoda > Insecta > Lepidoptera > Nymphalidae > Bicyclus > Bicyclus anynana. Next base: position 5,375,800 of record NC_069094.1, read on the forward strand.
CTCTGCCAAAGGTTCCGATGTATCGTCCTCATCTTCATCGTTACTTTGCGTATCTGTCGCAGATAAAATTTCGCCATCGGTTAGTGAACCTGAGACAGCAGCATTTTCATCCACTTGAACAAAATCAGAAAAACTCACGCCGCTGATGTCAACTAACGGTTCTATTGCTGGTTCTTCATCATCTATAGGTATTGGAAGATTTCACTTCCACTTTCCCCACAAACTTTTTTAAAAACAACTCCATTTCTCTTTTTGAAATTTGTAGGCCACCCTTCACTTGCCGCAAAGTTTTTGATGCTTAGAGTAGACGCGAACTCTTTTGCTTTTTCCTTCAACAAGTTCCCGCTAATAGACACTTTTTGTCCTCTACACTGTCTTAGCCAAATAACCAGGCTTTCTTCCAGTCGAGGAAATTCACCTTTAGTAGTTCTTTTCCGTACTCCAGCAGTTTGAGCAGCATTAATTTTCTCTTTGTGCTTTATTATTGTTGAGAGAGTACTCAGAGGAATCTTAAACTCTTTTGCAACATCACTCTTCTTCTCACCTTCTTCTACTTTTTCGATTAACTTTTTCTTTTCAGCAATCGTCAAACATTAATACTTTCTAGGGCTCATGACTAACACTAACTTTTATCTGCATACCAACGAAAGAGTAACAGTAACTGAATAACTACACAAACCAATTCGTAAGAAGTGTGTGCGTCAAATAGTCAAACTAATCATAACAAAAATAAAGGCTCGTGTATCTTGATACAAGTTTGAACTTGTCGCAAAATGTACTTACAATCTATCCGCCTCTTCTCTCTGCAACTTTGAATTGTCGAGTGTTGGACGCTGATGAGTTCGAATTAACGCGTCGTTTTGTTAAATACCAATGTTTTTTTCGTTCGAATTACCAAGTGTATGAAAATGTATTGATTTAGTTCGTAATATAAAGAGATTTAGTAGGGAACTCGTGATAACTTTGAATTATAGAGAGGTTCGAATTATCGCAAGTTTGAATTAACGAGAGTCGACTGTATTTAATTTCTTAAAACTGAAAAGTTGGAGGTGCATGCCCCGGACCTGGATTCGAACTTATGCCTTCCGAATCGAAGCTAAAGGTCATATCTACTGGGCTATCCTATCACGTCTCTACATGTACATTGTTCCTGTATTTTCGAATGTATCTGATGTCCATGACCAATTTGAGGAATTAAACTTTTAAATAAATGTAGTGACAAATGATATTCTATAGAGAACTATTTTTAATCTTTAAATCTAATACGTTCCGACCACCTTAGTCTTGTGGGAAAGTCAGCGAAGCAAGACACAGCGGTGTTTGGGGTGACGTTCTAATTGCCACAGGTGGTCAAAGGTTGGCTGATCACAGTCTAACTTCGATACGATACACATGTATCGTATGTATATTTATTCAATTTTATGTGTATATGCTCTACTTGTCTGTTACACTAATATTAATCAGGCAAAAGTTTGAGTGTGTGTAAGTACCTATGTTTGTTCCTTCTTTGAAACGTTTCGTTCTACTGAAACGATTTGGCTGATATTTAGAATGGAAATTGATTTTACTCTATTTTAACACATAGGCTACTTTTCATCCCGGAAAAATCCATGGTGCCCGCGGGATTCGTGAAAAACTGGCACGTAGACGAAGGGTTAAATATTTTTTAAATCAAAACAATACATATTTTAAATAGAATTTGAAGTCTGTCTGTTCAAAATTCAAGTGTTTCTTATTTGCTTATAGCTATTTACACGATTCTAAAACACAAATAAATGTATATCTGTCTGAATTCCGACTGATCTCTGAAACTGCTAAACCGATTTTAATGGGACTTACACTGGAAGATGAAGGAGATTATTTAGCAACTTATGGCTACTTTTATCCTGATTTCCGCGAGATTTATGAAAAAACTGAACTTCACACGGACAAAGTCGCGGGCGTTTGCTAGTAAATGAAGAAGAGATAATATGCCTATTATAAAAAATGTTTTTAATAATCACAACCGCCTTATTTTTCTAATATATTTAAAACAGCAAATAATATAAATCAATTTCTAAAGAATTTTCAATTTAGATTTCGTTTTCAATATTTTGCTTCAATATTAATTTCTACATCAGTATATTTACTGGTAGCGTAACCTAGCTATTTAAGAGCGACAATAAATAATTTATAACTGCAAGAAGTCATTGTAATGAGGAAGCATTCGTTCGTTTAATGAACTCGTAAAGGATGTGGTTGGAAAGGATTGCCCGTGTAATTTTATTGTGTCGTTTCTAACTGCCCATTATGCAAATGTTCTGCAGTTATTGTACAGCTAGCTTAAAAAGCTCGCTTGCTTACGCCGGCCACACACGGTCAAGTGAACCCGTCGAGTGTACAGACTGCAGAATATTTGCGTTTGCAGCGCGCGTAGGAAGTAGGCAGTGAAAAATATATCGAAATATGGTTATTTTTGTGTTTTTGATATATTTTCACTGGCCACATTCCACCGCGCACTGCAAGCAAATGCAATTATACCTACTATAGGGCAGGGATGTTGGCAGTGAAAATATATTATCGAAATTTATGATTATTTGTGTGGTTTGTGGTGGTCACTGCCCACTGCAGACGACGCTACACTTGACTGTGTGTGGTTGGCGTATAACGACGATTGAGAAGTTAGTTTAAATGATAAGATTTTATTCAACTTGTCCTTAGTTCTGTGTGTCAAATATTAGTAGCTAAGTTAGAACGTCTTCCTTACATACGACTGGATTGAAATTTGGCATACTTATGTTTACCAGTCGTCGGTGTCAATATAGCTACTCTGATGATGGAGTCGAATGTTTACCATGGGAACTCCTAAACTAAACAAAACTTTGGGAACATTAAGGTGCTACATGAAAGAGCAGTTATATGTATACTAAAACATTGATTTTTTAATATCGTTCGTTATCAACCCATATACGGCTCACTGCTGAGCTCGAGTCTCCTCTCAGAATGAGAGGGTTTAGGCCAATAGTCCACCACGCTGGCCCAATGCGGATTGGCAGACTTCACACACGCAGAGAATTAAGAAATTTTCTGGTGTGCAGGTTTCCTCACGATGTTTTCCTTCACCGTTTGAGACACGTGATATTTAATTTCTTAAAATGCACACAACTGAAAAGTTGGAGGTGCATTGCCCCGGACCGGATTCGAACCCACACCCTCCGGAATCGGAGGCAGAGGTCATATCCATCTGGGCTATCACAGCTCAGGTTTTTTAATATAGGTACTCGTATTTATTACTTATTACATTATATTAATTAATTTATTGTTTAGATTGAGTCAAGTCAAACTTTTGTGCTCAAAATCACATGAAAAATCATTCTATCTGGCATTAGTGAGTATGGATTCGAGGATCAGATCAAAAAACATCTTAAAAGTACTTTTTTTCTATAAAAGTAACTGAAAAACATAATAGAAATGAAATGGCATACTGATAAAATGGAAGTCCAGGTAAACTCGAATTAATTTTATTTTGTAGATTCACAAAAACTGATTGCAATACGCTTTCCAGACAATATGCTTATTTTTTGCGATTTACAGTTGACTTTTTTAATCGTCAAGTACCTAAAGTAAGTAACTTTAAGTTACCGTATGACGATGAGTTTTTATAAAATTAAAGCTTGAAGTTGTTTTCAAGAATCCATTAAAAATCTGCGGCTTTTGATTATAATAAGTTCTCAATTTTCACTCATGAATGATTCATATTAAGTATCGTTCACGTAGTTATATCATAGAACCTAGCCAGTGTGTAGTTATTTCTCTTTAGTATTTTGATTAGTAAATAATTAAACCCTATTTAAACCCCTTGTGCAAGCCACAATCTTGTGCCGTAATATGTATTTACGTTGTCGTGTGTGACAGGTCTGTTCTAAGTTCACGCTTGGCGGTTCGTCGATATAATTTGATAACCTGGAAGTTATAAGGACTTGTCTCACGGCGATCGGCAGATCTACCCGCCTCGAGCGCCGCCGTGAGAAACATAGGCCGGTCTCGCATCGCGGCACACTCCGTATTATATAAGATGAAATAAGTTATAAGATGTTACCGCAACTGTTAATTCGTTCTTATTCCCAGAGTCTTATCGGAACGATAAGTTTCTGATGACTTGTCTGACGCATCGGCGCGTATAAACGCCTGCGTGCTAGCCTATTCACTATTTTGATCTTTATTATCAACCTATTAAAATAAACATAAAATTAATAGAGAAATGTCAACTACCTACGGTATGATATCCACCAGTAGGCACCGGATGACATGTGTTACATAGAATCTCAATTTCGTATATGTCAACTAGCATGCGTCAAAGATAGTGAATTAGCCTGCTGGTTGTTCCAGTGATTAGCTATTATATCTAGAAGTTGTGAGTTGGCTATGAAATATCTAGCATTTGAGAAAAAATCTTAGCTCAGGTAGTGTTACAGGTGGTGTGTTGTTAGGCCGTGTAAGAGTCCGAGACATTATCATCGTCTCCTTTATCTTGTTCTAATTAAGTCGGGTCGGCAAAATATGTCCATTTCCTCCATTCATCTCTATTACTTGTCAACTCATCCTGCATCTCCCTTTTTTTCTACAAGTTAGCCCTTGACCTTTAAAACCTAATGGTAATGATGCAATCGAAGATCGAAGCGGGCTAAAATCTAAAGCCAATTAAAAAACCTCAATCGGCCCAGCCGGGGATCGAACCCAGGGGGATTCTTTTTGTCTTATAAATCCACCACGCATTCTACTGTGCCACGGAGGCCGTCAAAGTTTAGGGTAATATGGAGCCCATCAATCTGTACCAATGCAGGTTGGCGGGCTTGGGGATAATGTTAAGCTCTCTAACGGCCACCATCAGATGTTAATGATAAGGTCTGTCATTGCTGTCTGCAAAAGTTACGTAACAAACGACAAAGCGTGAAAAACTTATCTCAAATCACATACACGGAATGTCTGGCCGCAATAAACATTTCATAACAGATTGTTTGCGGACACGAATGTTTCTGCAATCTTTTCTAAAGATAAATATTTTCTTTCTTAATAGCTGATGGAATCTGGTGAAAGTGATGTAAACATACGAGATACACAGAAAATATTATTACATAATTAGAAATACATATGTGTAATGTCTTTTGTGTATCTGTTTTTCTATAATGTTTATTAATCTAAGTCTATAAGTATAAAACAATGAGTTATTTTTCTTTATATTTATGTATACCTACTTTTCGTTTACGTCGTCCACGTGGAATTCAGTTTTTCTCAAATCCCGCGGGAACCATGGATTTTTCCAGGATAAAAAGTAGTATAAAATCTATTTTCATTCTACAGAAAAATCGGGGGTAATCTCTGGATCTACTGAGCTACGCTATAAGCGAGTGTCATATTAGGTTATATTTTATTCCCGTATGCCCGAACGAATGTACGAACGGAAATTACGTGAGTGAAACCGCGGGCGTCTGCTAGTACTGTAATAATCCATAATGTTTGAAATTTTTATAAATTACTCGTGTTTATTATTTATACATCGTGAGAATATATTTTATTATGTTCGCGGTCCATCCATCGGTAAATAATTAACTATTGGTGCTTGTATCTAATTTAATTAAAGAATTTCCAGCCAATAAATAAATTTCTTTGCTAATGGTGAGAATGATTATTTCAGTTGTCGTAATCCAGTTTACTTATGAATCTGGTTCACAGACTTGTTCGGCGCGTGAGATAGCTGATATGTTATTATGTTAGACAAGCAGGTACGTGGCTATATTTAGAACTTTCTTTTATTTTTTATTCTTTAGTAACAAAGGTTAAAATTTGAATCTAGTCAACCTAAAGGAACTATGATATTACGATACGATGTACCTAATAAAACAGGATTAAGTAATTTGATATACTACTCGTATGTCTCTACAATAATTTTGTTTTAAGGAGTAATTTTTTTCATCATTATTATCAACCTATATTCGGCTTACTGCTGAGCTCGAGTCTCCTCTCAGAATGGAAGGGGCTAGGCTAAGGCATACCACCACGCTGGCCAAATGCGGATCGGCAAACTCACGGTTTCCTCACGATGTTTTGTCCTTCACCTTTGAGGCAATTTATTATTTTTTTATCTATTTGGTTTCTAATTTATTTACAAACAAGCAACAGAATGTATTTCGAATTTATAAATTTTGTACTATGAATTGGGGGAAAAAAGTAACCTAAAAAATAAACCTAAAATGGTGCATTCTGATAAATTGACGAAAGCTATATTTTCAAGCAGTCTATCAAATTCAATAATACTATTTTGTTTTTTTGACGAGGCGAAAGCTGATCTATGACTCTGAATATTATATAAGTAAGTTAATAAAATAAATATATCAAAATTTATTTGTACTGGCATATAGTGCTATCGTTCGTCATCAACCCATATTCGGCTCACTGCTGAGCTCGAGTCTCCTCTCAGAATGAGAGGGGTTAGGCCAATAGTCCACCACGCTGGCCCAACGCGGATTGGCAGACTCCACACACGCAGATAATTAAGATAATTTTCTGGTATACAGGTTTCCTCACGATGTTTTCCTTCACCGATCGAGACACGTGATATTTTAATTTCTTATAATTTCTTAAAATGCACATAACTGAAAAGTTGGAGGTGCATGCCCCGGACCAGATTCGAACCCACACCCTCCGGAATCGGAGGCAGAGGTCATATCCACTGAGCTATCACGGCTATATGAGTGCTATATGAGTTTTATGTTATAGTATTTTTACTCAGCGACAAGTACCTTTGTTAAGTAATTTAAGAACAGTTTGTTGTCTGCTTATGGTAACAGAACTGTTGACTATAGTCATGGGAACCTTGCGTTGTATTTAAGCGGTAATGTGCAATGTGTCATATTAATCCTCGAAAGTTTACCAATCTGGGAAGCGATTACACAGAGAACAATAGAAGTACGAGCCCGGTGTGAACGTACATCGGAGATTCAACGTAAAGGTGTCACGTGCAGTAATTAATGCCGTAACAGGAAATATTAATTTGAAATCGACTTACGGAACGACAATACACTCTTAATTGATGTTTACGTAACGCGTGGTTAAATACCGATTTTGGTGAATACACTATGTGTTATTAATTGACGGTTACGTAACGTGTGTTTAAATACCGATTTTGGTTAATACATTATGCGATATTAATTGCTTTCCTTTTAAGCCTATTTTTTATTAAAATAGAATTCAAAATTGTTTTATAATTATGTATAATTTATTGTCATTGTCCTGTCTTACGAGTAGCTATTAATATTTTAGTCGCATTAGTATAATTTATTAGAATAACAAAAACCTTAAAATTTTTCATTTAGACCCTAGCTCCCTCCGGATCATTATTTAAATACAAAATGAATATATGTAAAACAACATTAAAAATTCATATTTTCAAATTAACTTTTCCACACGATCACGCGTGATGCAATCAAGAAAAATAAATATTATTTTACACAAACGTTACTTAAAACGTTTATTTTAAGTACATACTATAACCGTTACCGTTGATTTGTTATTCCTTACAGTTGTATAACAGCAATTGTGTGTAAACTCTGTGATTGCTTCATTTATTTCGCAGGCGTTTGAGTAACTTGGACGCCTGAACGAATTCGTTAACGATAGATTACAGTTCTAGAGAACTGTATAGTAATAACTTTAAAAGTAAATAGTTTTCTAATTCGCAGTCCGCATTGAATAAAGTTTTTAGTAATAACTTTTATTCCAACGTAAAACAAAGCATATGTATTGTTATAAACTAAGCACATCAAAATGAATTCATTTTGAAGTAGTGTTTCGAAGCGTTTCGAAGTGAACTAGTTTTGAGGACAAGCACGAAGAAGTATTATAATATTTTAATTTATGTACTGTTCTGGTTTTATTTTTCTTTTATCGCTTATTTTCAATTCTCGATAACTGAGTATTTTCGGTTTCCACTGCTTTATATAATATGCTATCTTATAGTCATTGATATGTTTTAACAATATACACTGAGAGCACTGAGAGATAGCTATAGCAAATTTTATCTTACAATAAAATCCGCGAACCTACACAGCTTTATTTATTTTAAATACACACATTTATTCATGGCTATTCTGTGTGTGACTGTTTTCTATGTTCCTATGTTTGAATGTTTTGTTAACGGTAAACGATTTTTGGAAAGAGGTTAGTCTACTTCTTAGCATAAAAACTTGTTTCGTTTTACTACGTCTTACTACAGACTCAAATAAAAGTTACATTCATTCAATTTCGCGCTTTATCTCCAAGCTCTAAAGTTGACTGTCGGATGGCTGCAATAAAAGGCTTCGAGGCTAATGAAAGTGCAAATGGGATGGCGGTACACGAAGGAAAGGGATAGAGAAAGACCAGTTTATTGTTTTGTGTACCCGTCTGTTTTTAAATTTAAACGGTCGACCAAGTCTTTGAACTTGGGGTAAAGCTTTTTCGAAGTTTTCCAAGTACTAAGAGCTTGATTTTTCTTCTATGATCTGAAATTAAATAATTACTGTAACTTACTATTTAGTACTTGATTCTCACTATGCTCTTTCCGAATTTACTTTGAAATACAATAAATAGGTGATATTCAGTCAAGTTGAATGACAAAAAACAATGCATTTTTAAACATTGCAGTAAAAATAAATTACAGAAAAATACATTGTAGTTAAAACTTCATGAAGAATTATCATTTGAGGCAACATCACTCTATACAAAGTAATATAATTCTTATTATTTTACTAATAAGGTTGGGTTTAGTGCTAATGGTATACCGCAGCAATTTCTTACTAATAAAAGGAGTTTTAAATTGCTTTTTTATCCTTCATCCTAAGCGAAGGGTTGAAAAGGGAAGCGTGAAATGCCTGATTGTTGACTCAGAAAAATGAATTATGATGAATAATAATAGCTACCTATCTCAATACTTCTTTGTGATTGCTTTAAGGAGATTAAAGCTTTTTTGTCTTAGCTTCCTCTTTGTTCCAGTAAGTGAAAATAATATGCACTGATTCTAAGTTTTACGAACCTCTTTTTTTATAATTCTTCAGGTATTAGGTAAATGTTAGTCTAAAACTGCCTTGTAGGTCCAGTGGTTAACCTATGTGGGTTTGGATCATGAAGTCCTGGGTCAAGATGTAAATTACTGAGCTGTTATTTATTTTAAGAAATTTTTAATATTTTTTTAACATAAAAATTTAACCGACTTCAATGACTTCTATTTCACTTATTTTGATTTTAACACAAAATGACTCAACCGATTTTCATAAACATTAAATGGGATTAATCTGGAAGTATACGCTTTCAAACATAAAAAGAATTTTCAAAATTGGTTAAAATATTACGAAGTTATGATCGTAGAATAGTAACATTATCATCGTCATCCCGTCAACCCGCATTGGAGCGGTGTGGTGGGTCTGAACTTCATATCTTCTCTCTTGCAAGAAGTCTGCCCCTGTAGCCAAGTGGTACATCGATTTTCTTTCTACGATCTCAAACGCTTCGAAAACTAGAAAAATGTATGGGAATGACATTTGCTATCAACAGATCGCGTGATCAAGATCTGTCCTCCTTTTGTTTCTCTCCTTCCAAACTTCTTTTCAGCAAGGGACTGAATACACAGTTCCTTGCTCAAAAGTATGCAACATCGTAATCATAAAGTGTCAAGTGTAATGACCCTCTGTATTCTGAGAAAGAGCCATAGTTAATTATTTATTAGATGTAAAATTAAATTATTTCGATCTTTCAAGGAAATTATGGGTAGAAAACTTTCTAATTAGGATTCCAAAATTTATTAAACGAAATTATCTATACCCGACCATATTTCGAAGAGCCGATAGACGTTGGGGTTCCAAGGTGCTGGAATGGCGACCCCGCACCGGAAAGCGCAGTGTTGGTCGACCCTCCACCAAGTGGTGCACTTAGTGGAGCGTCGACCAACACTCAACAACCCAACCAAAGCAACCCGTTTTGATGTCCTCACATCAAATGGGCTGCTGGGAGCCGCTGGATTTTGGCGACTTCGAGTAGTGTTTGGGAATCCATGTCCATGCAAAAAGCCTATGCCCAGCAGTGAATGACCATCGGCTGTTAATGATGATGATGATGAGGATGATGAGGATGATGATGATAATAATGATAATGATTATGATGATACCCGACCAAACCACTATCCCTCATTAGCAACAACGTTCATTTAAAAAAAACACATTAATTATCCTTGCACGAAGTCACTTGAACTTCTTATAAATACTAATAGAACTTGTCTAACTTGAAATCAAACGTACAGATATGGCCGCTAAGTAATTACTACAAATTAACACGTATTTCTAATTGATCGGTTCAATAGCGAGGGCATAAATAACTGCATGACATCTCTCTTTCTGAAAGCCGACGTGTAACTTCCATTTAGGGGATAAGGTTTGACGTATGAGCTTACAAATGATATCAACTTCAGTTATTTCAAGTAGGATTCTTTGGTACATTTTGAACTGTAAAGTCTATCAGTGAGTTGTGACTCGGTAACTTCCATACAGGGTTTGACTATGAGTTTATAAATAGTATAAATTTCAGTTATTTTAAGTAGGGTTCCTCTGTACAAGGTCTTTTCAACAGTCAAGTTTATCAGTGAGTCTCTACCATCGGTTCGGAATAATTTACAATATTGTGTGTCTTTTTTTAACCCCCGATGCAAACCGATTTTTTAACCGAATGTCTGCATATTTACTCGAGTGGGGTCTCAAAGAAAGCGCACAGTGACTTTATCGAGAGTGTAATTAATAATTTAATGAAATTAAGGGGTTATTAAAAAATTTCAAATTTATGTTATTATCTGAGCAGTATTATTTGTATTTCTTTATTATTGAGTAGCGGGCAGCCGCAACGTCGTTAGCGTGAAATTTAATAAGTAAATCCCACGGGAACCATAGATTTTTCCGAGATAAAAAGTAGCCTATATGTTGATCAATAACCTCCTCTTATCTACCAGTAAAAGTCCCATTAAAATCGGTTTTGCCGTTCCAGAGATCAGTCCGGATAAACAGACAGACAGCTGGTAATTTTTAAAAACTTTGATTGTGTTTTATAGTAAATAACTAACTATACTTACTATATATACTTCAGAAAACATAGATATCTCGAAATCACAGACGGATACTTCATTTTTATTTATTGAGAGCTTAAGTGTATGTTTGTTTTAGATGACATATTTATGGTTTTACAAAAATAAAGAAAAGCTTTGTTGGAATAAATCCAATCACGCTACTATAACTTATTGGGTACGCTAGTCAAAAGAATTCACCCCGAAATCAATTTTTAAAAATGCTTTTGTTTATACCTATAAATGCTAAGAATACGAGTATTAGTAGTTGAAGAAAAAACACAAAGTACCTACTTGCTGTTTTTTTCCGCTTTAGTCTAAAGGCTTATAATGGCATTAAAGTAGCTTATTTTAGTAGTTAGTTGGTTTAGCTTTAAAGTTTTCCCATAATTTGGTCGCTGAAGGCAGTAAGTAGTATTTTATAGGTACCTGATAGGTGTGAAGCCTATACGACTTGTTAGTCACGTATAAAAATAAACTCTTCTGCATTCCTTGGTGCAAGGAATGCGCATTTAATAATAATTGAATGGCTTCTGCGCGTCGCATCAGCGAAGCTTTATAAGATATAAAGCCTTGAAGATCTCGTGGAGATGACATTTACTGAAGTTAGGTATGCCATTTTATGTTGTTAATCCTTTTGATGTCGATTCAATCTGTGCATAATAAAAGTTTTTTGCAAAAAATCCTTTGTAGTCTGCGTCTAGGTACTTTGATATATTTTACTTACGGTTTACCTTCAAAGTCTTATATCTATACGAATATTATGAAGAGTTTAAGTATGTGGTATTTTAGGGATAATCTCTGGATCTACTGAACCGATTTTGAAAATTCTTTTACCACTAGAAAGCCACGTAGATTAGTTAGATGTAAGTGTCATAGGCTATTATCACCGTAAGTATTTTCGCAGGAACGGGAACGGTGACCACCGTTAGTATTGTGAGATTAGGAGAATTAAATTTAAATCCTTTGGTATATGTACAAAACATATACCAAAGGATACTACTTTTGATACCGACTTTGAAGTAGTTTACTAAGGGATTTAAATTTAAAGTGGGTTTTTGTTTCTTAGTAGAAGGTTTAGTAGCGTGAAGTCAAATTATAGGTTGTTCGAATATTAGGATTTGGCACGGAAAGGGTATCCGGTTTCTCGCCCCAATCTGAATCATAGAGCTATATTCATCGATGCACCAGAATGCTTTGTAAATTATACGGCGGGTATCGGGTGTTCATAATTTGTAAAATTAAAGTTTTTTGTAATAGGAAGGCAACAACGTTTTTGATTCATTTTTTTTTTTATATAGTCTAGTTGGTAGTTGTAGGTTTTATTGCCTTATTGTACTTATTTAGAGGTTGGATGGCGCCATCCTGAATACGTAGGCTATGCCTGAGTCATGACAGTCTAGTTATAGATGTAACATTACAGATTATGGAGCTGTTCTTGAGACATTTGGTGATGCATACCTACATGTAGATAATCGTTTATAGATTGTACGACATTGATGTACTAGAAAGATTACACACGTGCACTGAAAACAAAAGACTTCTAAGCCATTGTTCCTATACAGTATTATACATTAATCGCTGCGTCACAATTATTATAGCCTCTCTACTCAAACATGAGTTAGTTTCATTTGGATGACAGTTTGAATATTAAATTTTACTTACCCTAGTGCCGAATTTCAACAAAATAATAACAGTTACAATTTAAATGAAAACCGGCACTAAGTAGGTACCAATCTGTCCTTAACTAATTGTCTTAAATAAGGGTTGACAAACAACTCTAGGAAATATTAAAATCAAACTATACTCTAAAAGCAGTAAAGTTTTAGGGACATTATTAAATAGGTACGAATTAAGTTTAAGAATAAAGCTTTAAAGCTTAAACCTTTCTAATAAATATTCTTAGAGAAAAAGTTGAAAGTTGTCCCCTAGCGAAGTCGCGGATCTTCTTTTAGCAATAAAATATTAATTTAAAACGAAGTATAGTCTAGTCTAGCACCGGCAGTCACGAGTTACGAGTAATAATAAGCTAAAACCATAAATCGCAAGGTGTTTCTAAAACATCCTCATAAGTTTTTTATCGAACATCATCCTGCCAGATCCCCTCGCACTATTGACGAGCATTTTTTCACCGAACACCTGCCTTATACGACCAAAAAACCTTCGGACTCGGGCACGTATAAGGAATTATATTTGTAATTTGGTTTTAATTAAATATACGTGAGTTACTACACGGTTAGGATATTATTTATGGTAACTTTAATAATGGTGTTAGTAGGTAGGTACTATTTATCCAGCTACATAGGTATACATGTTTCCATGTCAATGCGGTTGCAATGACCACGTGGTTAATCTGTCGTCATCATGAATGACTTATAAAGTGTGAAAAAGAAAAAAAAATCGTCATTGTTACAATACATAATGTATCTAAGAGTATTCATAATATTCATTTTGTAAACTCAAATCAGTATCGTTTTTAACAATGTAGCATAAGTACCCAATAACATAAATATTAAAAAGAAACATTACAATATTAAAATTTTGTTAACAAAAAGAAAGTTTACAAAATCCTGTTCTACCGAAGCTGTTCGCGCGGTCATCTCGCGGTCCCGCGGGCGATGGACGTCATAAACAAAATGGCCGCCAAAAGCCTCCAACCGTAGAGCCACTAGAGCGGTTCCATGCCGTAGCCGTCACAGGCTGTATAGTTCCAAGCTACGCCACCGCTTGCACCGGCGCTGTGATCGCCCGCCGGCGCGAGCGCCGCTCTTCACTACAGACTACACTAGTCACTACACTCCCACGTACTCCCGTTGTAAACACAACTCCCGCGTGCGAACTCTCTGTTCCCGTCGCCAGAACGTTTACCAACAAAAATGACACTTTAGTGATGTGATGCGAACTGTGTGTGTGTGTATTGAACGGATTTGTTTACACCATGACGAAAGCTAAAACGCCCCGGAGCAGTGCTCTATATCACAGCGCGAAGGTGAGTCTATTATTTTCGTTTATTTGAAAGAAATTTTCTCAAAAGAGTTCTAAACAGTTTATTTACTATTAATTTTCATTACATTAATGGCATCTAGAGCCAACGAGACGATACTTTCATTTGCTAATCTACTCGTACGTAATCTGTTTAGTTAGCTGCTATAAAAAAGTGAAAGAGGCAGTTAATTGCATGCGCTGGTATCATAATTCAGTAAAAATAATAATATAATCCGAGGCAGACGGAATTCCAATGCAGCATTCGTGAATCTAGATTACTCCCGCTCTCCCGAGTTTACTTTTGGTTTTATTTTTAACGATGCCTTTTTGAATTTGATTTACATATTTTCTTAAACTGTTCGTTTTGTGAAGTACATTATTGTCAAATTCTTTATATTAATGTTTTAGATTTTACATCACATATTCTATAGATAGGTATAGGTATTGGTAAGATGACAAACTTTAATGACTCCATAAACATTCGTGATTATTACACCAATATGAAGAAATGCATTAAACGTAAAACGAACAAAAATGACAGTGAATTTTGTCCCATAATAGGAAGATTGTTCTGGTTTTCCGATGTCCTGCTCTCCGAAAAAGGGCAGTAAAAGACATCAACGAGCGCGCGTGAGCGAGACAACCAAATGCATGCGCGCCGTTTTGTTGATGCGAAAGCGAGAGGTCACTACTACTATAGCAATTTGCTTATATTTGTTGGTACTGTAATTATGGACCGGGATTTGGTATACAGGTACTTAGGCAGGTAGCCACTGCACGCTTGGCCGGTCCCCCCATTTCAAAGGCCAAAGGGATGCACCATTATAATAGGGCAGTTTTGGCCGTATGTTGAATTCATCGCGTTTAAACTTTGAAAACTTTAGGGTCTCAGTTCGTTTCGGAAGGTGAGTGCTAATGATGCGTATATATTAAAGACGTTGACTCTATTTATGATTTATATTTTTAAATTTTGAGTTCGTGAAGCGGGTTCTTGGGCTTTTCATTTCAACACTATAAACGTGATACTGTATAAGTGTACCTAATTTCACTAATATTAATTCAAGGCAATACAGTTAACGAATTTCAATGTCGAAGATGCTTAGAGGCATTCGAGTCAGCTTTCACTCACCTTGACACGAGATATAAATACCTACTAATGTTGTAAATAATGATTTTGCTGAGTTTCTCGCCTTTTCTTATAGTATGCGCATTATCATCTGAGTCGTCCGGTCATAAAAGTCAAAAAAGATAGGAATGTGCAGCGCGCCTACCTGCGCACCCTAATTATCGATAAACGGCTACCTGCGCACGTGCTAATGATGAGTCAATAATGATTTGGACGATTCTGATTGGTCGGTTTCTAATGTAATTGCATTGCGTATTTTTTTTGCTATAAATGTGTTTACTGCAATTAAATAAATACATTCATGTGTTACTCGTTGCGCACTATGGATACTAATATATAATAAATTTGGCAGAAGACGAAGATTCTGATGATGAAGACTCAGATGAAGATTAATTTTATTTAGTTAATAATTATATAATATGAAATATGTATTATATTAAATCAAATATTGTTAATTTTTTTAATTTTGTGAACAAGATACGATAATAAACTTTACTTATCGATAATATGTCTTTCATTGTTACACCCTTCACTAGACGGCTCCATAAGACCCATAAGTGCAAGCGAGATAGATATAGAGAAATGATTTATGGCCCTAAGACTCAGTTGTTAATGCTATTAGTATAGTAGATTCTGCCTTCTGTAGGTAAACGATGATACTTTTTCTTAATTCTTAAAACAGAATGATATAGTAGTAATGCTAAGTATTTCTTCAGGGTAGCAGGGTACTTAATTTTTTCTTAAACAAGGTGATTTAAGGTAGGTAGCATTAACTATTCAAAACTGTGAGCTCTGCAATGGTGGATGTACCTACCTGTACCTACTTACGAAATTCTGTTAAAGATTACACAGAGTATAGTTTAAAATCTTGTCTTATTTAAAACCATAACTAATTCAAATGAGTAGATAGGAGATTACGAATATGTATAGTATGGTCGATATAAACGGAATCGCGAATAAACCGAAGATTTATACTATTATATATGTATTATGATATGTCATTAGCGACTAACTATAACTATATTTTAAATAGGCTGAGAACTCAGAAGAGAGAACGTAATAACTATCTTAGGCTGAGAGCATAATCTAATAGAAAATAAGAGTACCTTACAAAAATAATTGGCTGATGTGAAAATTTCTACGAAATGTAGCCTGCGGTGCGCTGACCGGTTCCGAATGGCGGGCATTCGCCTCGGCAGCATTAATTCTTTCATCCAACTTTTAGGGCGATTCGTTTGCAAAAGTGAACATCCACCAGTACCTATCATATAAGGGCGTGGAGATAATACACATTATATTCTACCAACGAATTCAAATTGCCGGCAACCGCCAAAACTGTTTGATTTTGTAGAGTTCGTTAAACATAGGTTATAGTCGTTTTAACTGTTAATAACACGTTTAACGGCCTCGTTGGATTACGAGGTCCAGGGTTCGACAGTGGGTCGGTATAAAAACTGAGCTTTTTTCTTCTTTTAAAAATATTTTCTGCGAAATTTCTCAGCCCAGAGTTTGGAGGACCAATTAAGGTTAATTGTGAGGGAAACAACTTTTCCATTCAGTTTGATTAAATTTACTTTTATTTGACGCGTGCTGATAGAAATATTTTATTTGTTTGCAATCGATAAGTCAATACGCAATTTGTGAGATTGAAAAAAATAGTAAAATTTATGCAAGAGATAAGAGACTTCGACATGTTCTTATTAATAACATTTTGTAGCCATTATGTTTGCAGTTTTTAACCGACTTCCAAAAAGGAGGAGGCTCTACGTTCGGCTGTATGTATGTTTTAACAAATTGTAGAGCACTAGGATTTAGGTATCTACTCGATTTCCGTGACTATATTTAATTTCTCATTCAAAGTATGCGTTAAACACCCACTGAGTGGGAAATATACGTTTAAGATAATTACGCAGTTACCTGTATTTCAGCATTTTTGCTCTACTTTACGTTGCGAAAATTCCTATGAGTCTAGACTTATGTCAAAATGACTAGCCTTTTTTAGTATCTCAGCCTTAGCCTAGTATTATACAGCATTCTGCAAATCTTTTCTGGTGAACTTTATGTAGACTTTTCTCGAGCGTATATGAGTTTAAAGTTCTTGTTTTAACACAAATAAGTGATTGATGTACCTTTGGCGAACCAGAGAGCGTTGTGGTTTAGCCTAATCTTAGGTTTACAGAATACGAATATTCCAAAAAATCTATCAATTCCAAACAAGAAAGATGTAGAAATAGGGCATCACTTCGTAGACTTCTCAGAACGAGTAAAAGTTGTTTAATCTTTCCTACAATTGTTTGAACGGCATAACAAAGCTGGTTCCAATAAATGTAACTATCATATTTTATCTACGTACCTACTGTTTAGATTTCTTGCAAACGAGTACAAAGCGTGACCGCCAACACGGTGTAAATTACGTGACTAAATTACATGTCACATGTTCTTTGTATTATCGACCTTATTGTCTAAAAAATACGGGTCAAATAGTCTACATAAAGAAAGTATGTTTCAGACTATTCTGCCCATGCAATTTTTATATCTAATTGGCCGTAAAAGGATCGCTTCATTATACCTAGTAAGAAATATATAAGTGAATTGTTTCAATTACGAGTTCTTTTTTTATGTGCTGTCACATAAATCATTTACTTTATTCTGATTTTGAGCCATGTTTATAGTAAATATCTTATTGGATATGGTATGGTATGGTGATATCTCGGATGGTCACGTATGCGACTCACATACTTTGCCTCAATGCATTTACCTACACGTTTTACTCGCATTCCTCTATACTGATTAAAAAAATTGGGTCTCTTTAAGAGTGAAGAGGAATTCACCAAAGTCGCGTGAATTCCTCTTCACTCTTTGCTAGAAAATTGTAGTAGTTAAACTGTTTATTATATTGAAAATATGTAATTTGTATTGCACATCGACACGAATCATTTTCGCGGTTATTCGAACTTTGATATTGCGAATCTATTTTAGTATGGACAATGGACATACAGCTTTATCTGACATTGGCAAAAACTATTAAACTATTATGGTTAGGCTTTATTGAAATGTGTTTTTATAGAATAATAAATAAATAAATATTCCATATTCATAATTTAATGTCCCGCCATGTCCTCCTCGCTATTGGCTGTATGAGCCTCAAAGACCCACAATGCTACTACGAGTACAGACGGTTAGTTAGGGTGATGATTATTTGTCTCACTAGCATTTTTTATCAGATGCCCTAATGCCCTTAGCCACTTGTTATATCTACTGTGCCTTAGCTTACTATTTAACGTGTTCTACGAGGCACAGGGTCTAACACCACAAACTTCGTTATACTATATGTTCAAGAAAAGTTATCCAAATATTTGTTATTTCCAAATCTTTGGGCTTCATGGCCTAAAAAGCAACCACACGTAGACTAAAGCATCAGTCAATGTTATAATCATTTAGACAGCACTTTAAGTTTTCATCTTTAAGAATAACAATAATGTCTTGCCATGTTAAATTTAAACAAGGATGACTTTTGTTCATTCCAGCACAGTGTTTAAAAATAGGTTATTCTATTAGTAAACTTATTTAGAATTTCATAATAAGCTTGAACGTCAGTCAGCGCTTTGAACTCTTCATTAACTAGACTTCATGTTGATGTTGATAATGATGTAAATTACCTCTGTGGTGAGTGATAAGTGATCCACAAGAATTTTCTTTTGTATCTTGCTTATAATTATGATCATCATACATGGTTTTGACGACCTTCGTGGCGCAGTGGTATGCGCGGTGGATTTACAAAATGGAGGTCCTGGGTTCGATTCCCGATTGAGATTTTCTTAATTGGTCCAGGTCTGGCTGGTGGGAGGCTTCGGCCGTGGCTAGTTACCACCCTACCGACAAAGACGTACCGCCAAAAGATTTAGAGTTCCGGTACGATGTCGTGTAGAAACCGAAAAGGGGTGTGGATTTTCATCCTCCTCCTAACAAGTTAGCCCGCTTCCATCTTAGACTGCATCATCACTTACCATCAGGTGAGATTGTAGTCAAGGGCTAACCTCTAAAGAATAAAAAAAATAAAACAAAGTAGTGTAAAACAAATGTCGCATTCTCTGACCCTATACCCCTTTGTATGCTTAAATCTTTAAAACTAAACAACGGATTTTGATGCATTTTTTTAATAGATAGAGCGTTTGAAGAGGAAGGTTTATATGTATAACTAGCGACCCACCCCGGCTTAGTACGAGTGCAATGCTGATACTAAATACACTACACAGAAAAACTGTGAATGTTGTATATAAAAACATAGCGGCCCGCTCTGACTTAGCTCTGAGGTATCACACTAATAATATAAAGGCGAAAGTTTATGTGTAAGTGTGTGTGTATGTTTGTTCTTCCTTTACTAAAGCGATTTGGCTGAAATTTGGAATGGAAATAGATTTCACTCTAGATTAACACATAGGCTACTTTTCATCCCGGAAAAAATACATGGTTCCCGTGGGATATGTGAAAAACTGAATTCCATGCGGACGAAGTCGCGGGCGTTCGCTAGTTTGTTTACAAATAATAAATCTACTTCAACATAAGAAAAAATTATAACCTGGATCAGATTCTCCAGAATTTAATTAATGTTTCGGGCAAATTTGATTTGTACTTCGCTACATCGAAGATTAATAGGTGCTAACAATTAATTTCTTTTTTTTCAGTAATAGAGATCGCAAATTAGCGCTCTGGTTTTTTTACCGAATTTTGAGTCACTATTTGACATTGAATACTGTACTGATTTATTTTATGCACCGAGCTTAATATAATAATAGGTAGGTACGTCAATATTTAGGAGAGTCGCTTCCGTAGGGGAAATTCACTATCTATATTTTAATTCAAATCTGTTTCCGTTTGGTGACCACTACGTTCGGCTTTCGTGATTACTCTGATGATTATGTCATCGTACGTCATAATACTAAATTATGCACTTTACATTTGTAACTAATTATGTACTTTACATAATTAGTTACAAGTACGTAATTGTTATCCAAGTTAATTATGTTTAACTTTAGAAAATCACAATTACTGCTTTAAGATAGATATTCGGTAAAGATTAATTATTATTTATTGTTTAATTTAATTAGTTTTGAATTATGTTTATACTTAGACGATTTCAAGTCAAGATATTTGCTTTGTGGATAAATATGATAGAATTATTTATTTATGTGGTTTTTGCGCATTACGAGTAGGTATGTGTAAACAAAAAATATTAGATGAATAAAACAATATTGATTAGATTTACAAATACTTTTAAAAAATATATATTTTTGTAATAAATCCTAATATACATATTTTTTCAAAAAAATATCTAGTCAAAATTCCGTTAGAGCGCATACGAAAAAAGAATGAAACTAAAATATGATACGCACATACTATACAGTACACGATCAAAAGCGTTAGCTTTAGCGTTTTCTGTTCTGTGGTACAGATGGTCAGTAGAGACAATGAAACTAACCGATAAATATCCACATAAAATAGTAAATCATTCCAATAAAGAGAATAAATTATGTTATGATTGAATCGTGCGATCGCCACTTCCCACGCCGCGCAAGGAGCGTCAAATCGTGGTCAGAGACTGCCTGCAAGACGATTATAAATTCTATATATTGCCACCATAGACGTATAAAAAGTTCAGACTCCGTTTCCTTAACTCAAATGCACCCCAATTTTTCCAGTTCGCATATATACGCACACGTCGTTATCAACCCATATTCGTCTCGCTGCTGTGTCTCCTCTCAGAATGAGAGGGGTTAGGCTAATAGTCGCACGCTGACGCAATGCGGATTGGTAGATTTCACACACGCAGAGAATTAAGAAAATTATATAGTATGCAATTCCTTCACCGTTTGAGACACGTGATATTTAACTTCTAAAAATGCACACAACTTGAAAAGTTGAAGCATGTCCCAGACCAGATTCGAACCCACATCCTCCGGAATCGGAGGCAGAGGTCATAACCACTGGGCTATCAGCACCATACGTCCATACGCACGTCGCCGACGCTCAATTGCACATAATATGAAGACTGTCCGCCATTAATTTCCTCTGTTAATACACTTCACACACATAGATACTCAGCGCTGTTTACTTGTATTGTGATTCAGTTGTTGGACAGCGAGGTACCGTCTGCTTATTATTAGTCTATGGTTGCCACTTTGCCACTAGATGCACCGCTGCACTCCCTCGCAACAAAAACGTGTGGAAACCGAGCCCCCTTGATGTAGTACGTTTCTTTGTAAATCAAAGAAAGCTTGTGTTTAATTAATACGTACATAAAAGCGTAATAAATTCTCTTTTTCTTTATGGAAGTAAACGAATCGCACGGTTTTATATGAAGTGAAAACATAACGTTTGGGTGAGCGATTTTTAACCCCAGACGTAAAAAATATTGCCACAACGCGTTGAGATAGAATAGCATGTCAGCCACGACACGAATTTCGCTATTTGGTCTTTCTGTGATTGTCACAACGCTTCGTGCGCGTTTTCATTAGAGCCATAACACAAATTTCGCCATGTGGATGTTTTACTGTGACCACAACGCGTTGTGTGCTATTTTTCCCCTCAGTGAGCGTTTTCGATCTTTGAGCGTAACATATATATCTGTGTCTGTTTGTAGCATTATAGCTTCTAAACTAGTAGATCTTTTTTTTTATTCTTTACAAGTTAGCCCTTGACTACAATCTCACCTGATGGTAAGTGATTAGGAGGAGGATGAAAATTCACACCCATTTATATCGATTATAATGCGATTGTTTGGATGACTAGACGTTGTCTGACGTGATCTAGATGTTTCATATTATATTCGTTGTAGATCTGATAAACCAATCGGTGTTTTTTGTAATGATAAATAGAATTGAAGAATGAGACATTAAATGGAGTAGTTAAGGCGTAAAAGCGAACAAACATGCAAACATACTCACATTAAATAGGTATTTGCATTATAGGTATGTACGAGTATATTATTGTACCTGTTAGGTGAGTTACTTACATAAAGCACTGATCAGTACTTTCATGCATTGTTAGACAATGGGTAAGTATAATAGATAAATTAGCTGTGCATTCACTTTTTTGTGCTACACTTGAATAGTATTGTATGAGAAAGTATCTACACTTTTTTTATTGTTCGCAATAGGTTCAGGCGCAACTTCTACAACAGAATATCAAAATCTTTATTTCTTCTAAAAAAGTGACTTTCTGTGTTTTCTCAGGTGCCTAAGTATTTAGGTACACGATACTAAAATACAAACATGCTTTTTCAAATTTTCGGCTAACATCTATAATGGCAGAACCAGATATTAGAATTCGATAATGAGTAATAATATATATATTATTACTTTACTTTTTATATTATAGATGCGCGTAGAGTATAGGATCGGACCTCAGTGCTCCAAGCTACTAATAATTGTATGAAAATATTAAATTATATTAGAGTAAGCAGACTGGCTAAAAAAAACAAAACATACCTATTATTTGGCGTAAATAAATACACAGTCGCACACCCAAACATCCCTGCAGTAAAGGTCATCCGGACTTATTTATATGTTGGTCAAAGCTTGAGAAGTTGAGAGGAACATACATATACTTTCACATCACAGAATGTTTATAAGGACTATTACGACTGACCGAAAACTCATCACGTAAGTCAGAACTCGTCAGATACGTGTAGGCACAAACTGGCTCCTGTCCCGTTAGCCGCGGCGCCGGCAACTCGTTAAGGCTCACAACTTGTAAGCTTGATAGAATCGTACACTCTTGTACGTCTAGATAATACAGATAGACATAGTACCGGAACACGAGCGCTATACAAATTAGTTTATTTACATAGACAAATAACATAAAAATATTGAGAAATTCAGATTTATTTCATTCGCTACAGAAGGTTACTACGTCTTTTATTGGTTTTATTGCTAAGAAAGCCTTTACGCGTAAAATATGTTATTTAACTTCATTTCTTTGAAATAAATGTTGTTAAGTTCTCAATTATTTCTCAACCACTCTTGTAATTTATGATTTATCTACTCTCAACGGTTTTGTATACTTATCTGTAATCTATGTAAATACTAGATATTAGATAAGTTATGACTGACAAACAAGAATATGAATACCTAAGTATTTATTATTTATTATTTTACTAATAAATACTTATTTATTATTCATATTGCTTCTGGCATGCGGATAATATGTTCGTACGTATAATGTGTATAATCATTAAAACTTTGAGTTGAATATAAAAATAAACAAACTCCTTAGGTATCCATATTATTGGAATATTGCTACTCAACTCTATCAAAATGACAACCAGGTCCAGCTGGCCTATTCACTAATTTGGTCTTTATTAACAACCTATAAAAAATAAACATCAAATCAACTGACAAAATGTAATCTACCTAATAAATGATATTCATTTGTCCATTTGTTACATAGAACCTCAATTTCGTGTATGTCAACTAACATAAGTCAAAGTTAGTGAATTAGCCTGCTGGAGCTTTGAATTAAGATAGGTATAGGCTTAACGTACAACTTAAATCTTTCTACTTATCTATCAATCTACGCCTAGTGCCTACCTAAGTACACAACCTACTTTTGTTGTTCCTCAGAAAACTTATCTTAAAGTAAATTTATTTTGTTTACATTTCAAAGTTTCGTCACAGTACAGTCTGTAAATCTCGTGGAAGTTTATCTTATCGGTGATGTTGGCTTGAGCCTTTATGTTGAAATTGTTTCGAAATCTTCATTCGTCTCGTCATGCATTAGCATTAAGCTAAGTTTATCAGTGCCACGCGCCTGGCAACATAAGCCCATTTACACTTTCCCTTCTCAATCACTCGCTTTGCTTAGTTTTCTTAACCCTTAAGTATGGACGTCACTACTGTGGACGTAGAGTCCCACAGGCTCTTATATGCAGACACTTTTTTTTGGGGAAATTGATATAAGATCGGTTTAAAACTGATGGAATATTAAAATTATGGGACTCTTTTTGAAGTCGGTTAAAAAATTAACAAAATCAAGAATTCTTTGTCCTATCGTGTAGGTTCAAAATGAGTTCTCAGGATAGACAGAGAATTTTTGCATCTATGAAGTGCGCGCCACTGCTGTCGGTCTATTAGTTTTTCTTGGAACATAATTTCCTCCCTGCATCGAAATATATTCGTGGATAGTGTACTACGGCCCTAAACAATTATTTGCCTTAAAACTTATTGTGTGTTAAGGTTTTTTATTGAAATACAAAGAAACCTATCTGTTGGTCGGACGCCGGTGTGTTTTGCAATTTGTTATACAAACACAACTGCAATGTGTTCTTAGAATTCTGTAGTTTGTATATTTTTAGTATGGATGCCTTATTTCGAGTGCTATCATTTTAGTACTCTTTCTAATTAAACTTAATGTAACAATTAGCCATGAAAAGCTTACCTTTTGAATAAAGTTGCTTGCGAATAATTAATTTAAATATTGAATGAATTGATTAAGTTATATATTATAAAAATCATCGCTTAAACCTACCTAACAGAGTAATGAGTAAAGTAGTAAACTTGACAGTAGTACATCCTCTTCTGACAAAGCTCTACTACTAAATCCAGCGTGCGGTCCTACTAGGTTGTCAGCATAATTAGCGTAACTCATGAAAATGGGAACACATGTCTTGTAGCAACAAACAGAAACAAATGCCTATCTCTAACAGTACCTTGTTACGTGACTTGAGGAATCGGCGCTCATCGGCGGTCGGCATGTAGGCTTTAACGGCTCCCGGCGAGGCAGCTGACGCCCTTCCGCTACTGCTTTGTGTTGTAGGGTGACTCTGACTTGTTAAACGTAAGTCCTATTCAAATCTTTAAGTTATTCCTTTTACCGACGACCGCAGTCGACTGCAGTTGCTGTTCGTGTAAATGAACACTTAGACCTCCTTAATCCGGCCCTGTTGCAAAATCAATTTTAGCGGACATCTACTAACTATAAACTCCTTGCGTATTTCTCATTATTAAGGGTCGTGACCCCTAACACAAGCTTGCTGCTTGACGATTTCAATTAGGCTTAGTTTACAAGCACTTTCGAAACATCAGATAATAAAATGATAAGATAATAGTGATAGTAATTAGTCGAAAGCTTAAAATTAAATTTACGAGGGTTCCAAACGCAGAGCCTCGTTGTACCTTGTTATCGAGAGTGGCGTGGATTTAGTCTGCACAATCCGGCTACGTTCTCGTTCGTGCCAAATTTCTTCTTTGAACGTCAAGCGGTTTTCGATATTTCGTGAGAGCACAACTAATATTGAACTCTAGGATTCGCCTTTCTTCCTCTTTCTTAAAGCTGCTGTGCAAATGTAGTAATTACATAGTTTAAAATATTAATCGCACTGCAGTATTTTTTATTCTTATGGTATTTTTATCTTAATTAAAATTTCAAAATGCTCTTTATTGATACATTGAAAAGTCTACAAAAGAATTGAAATAAACGAATTTAAATTAAAATCTTAAAGAGCCTACTTTTACCAACCGTTCTTACAATAGACGACATTTATGTGTTCTTGCTAAGTACGACAGCCGACAGGTGAGGACGAACTTAGAAAAAGATAAAAAAAAATTAAATCGCTAACAAAACAGATGTATCAACAATCAGGTTGTTAATCAGTTTTTTTTTTTATAATTTGAAACTAAGACTTATTTTGACACTCATTTTCAAATAAAACCAAGAGAACAGCATCAATGTATAGCATCTGCTCAAACCTGCCCCGCACCTGCCTGCAGTCCGCCAAAACGGTGCGAAAAACTCCGCCAACTCCGCAGGTGCATCTTTTATACCATAATAGGGTGCTCATTTATATAGGTTAGTGTGAGTATTGTCAAGGTCTCTTCTATACAGGAAGAAATTTTTTTTAGTGCGGATATTTTTATATTTTGTACATAAACAAAATTTAATGATCACGTATTTTTTCTTTTTTTTTTTAACTCAAAAATAACAAAATTATCGTTAGCTAAAGTTATTTACTTTTGAACAGAATTTTAGGGTCACCCTATTGTGCGTTTATTTTATTTTCGTTTGATACCTAAAGGACGTCACCAGATCACTTTTAAGCTGAATATATCTTGTTTAGTAATAATATGTACATTATTTTGTTATTTAAGAGACATAAATTAAAAAAAAAAATTACATAAAATGTATCGAACTGTTTGTAGATTTATATTCTATTAATGATACAGAACCACGAAAAAAAATATCCGCACTAAAGACCGAATCACCCTGTATAGGTAGATGGTATTTAGAATTAGAACGGCAACATACCTACCTACATTTATAAACAAGTATTCATGCGTACTTTTTTATTTTAGCTCATGTATATTATTTTATACATGCAATAGTACTGGCTTTGTTTGTTATATTTTTAATTTTTTACGTCCAAACGGTAGAACCTATGTAAGAAAAAAGCCACCTTTTGTAAGCCACCACCAAAAATAATATCGACGGAGGTGGAGTTTTTAAAACTTTGTATGTAGTGTCACGAATATAGAACATTCTCTTTTAAAATAAGATATACGAGTATGGGTGTCACATTAAAGAAAATAAAAAACTAATTGGTCAGACTTGCAGCCATATAAATAAAAAAACTGCGTCGTTTAAATACTCGTAACATGCAAAAGAGACCATAAGTGTTATTTAAATTCAATACCAATTTTATTTTAATTTATTAAATGTCAAATACATAATCGTTTGAAAATTGTGTAGGCGATTGAACAGGAAGCGTGTAGGAGTATCTTTTATAAGAATTAAAATACATAACTTGCTTATATTAATATTTATAATATAATATTTAAGTAATTTGATTTGCCTTTTTTATTTGTTCTTGAAGTTTTGATTGCTAGTTTTAAGTTTCTTGCGAATATGTTTATATAAAATGTTATATACGTATCATTGTTATGGTCCTTATAATATCACAAAATAATATTAATGAATATCTAAAAATATTTTCGAAAACAAACTATTATATCAATTTGGAATTGTTTACCAAAACAAATGAAAATGAACTCGCGGGGTTTGTTTTTAAGATTTCTCTAATTTAGAAGTTCCTGTGACTTCCTTCCTTTCGAACATACATACTGCAAAATCGTATACGTCAATAGTTCTAAATATCCCACATGAACATACTAACAAGGCAAATTAAATAAAAGCTTATAATTAGATAAGCCAGACAAAAATGTCGCTTAGGCATCAAAAATATGCTGCATAACACAAACGGCGCACAAGGGCGAATGAAATAAAAGCTTATAATTAGATATGTGAGGCAAATATGTCGCTTAGTTAGGCATCAAATATGCTACGTAGCACAAACGGTTTTGAGATCCTTTTCCGTCAGTGCGACGTTTTTTGCGACGTCATATGCCGCTCGCACCTGACGCGAAACGTGCCACGAAGCCCGTGCCATTAGTCTTCTAACCCGACTTGAATTTGAAATTTCTTCGACCATTTTGTGGAATTTTTAGGAAACTTTTATTCGAGCGTCATTGGCGAAAAGGCTTTTGACGTCATTGGTTTTTTGCAAAGGTATGGAAATGTTTAGTTAAGTGTGAACATTTCCGGATCTAGTGATGTGATTGTAATGATAAAAATCTAGTCTGATATGACTTATTTTTCATAGCTATGTTTTTTTATATATAATCAATAATCTCTTCTATAATTAAAGAAAGGGACTTCTTCTTTGTAAAGACTGTGTTAGGATAGGTTTACGACTGTGTTTAGTAGATGCGACAATAGATCAAGGGGCGAAGATCAAACCCATGACTTCTCTGTGTTGGTTGAGTCGGCAATCCATATTGGAGCAGGCGCAGGTGGTGGGTCTCACCTTCAAATCATCCTGTCATATAGATTAGGCCTGTGCACTGCTATATAGAAACTGACGATGATGATACAGTTGAAAATTCGAACAATAAATTATTTCGCGAAAATCAATGTCATCAATTTTCAAAGTCTGTTCCGATATTTTATTATTTGCATACAAAGCAAAATATTTCTGTGAATCTGGCATAAAATTACAATGTTATATTTTATGAAATTACCTATATAAATATTATGATATGTAAAACTGTTTCTTAGCTTATTTTACCATTATGGGTACCATTGACCTGATTTTATAGAGAACTAGTATTAAAATTTATGTATGTACATATAAATCGATAAATTATAGTTGGGCTCTTTAAAAATCTCTTGGGAGATTAAATACTAAGTTATGGTTCTAATGATATTATTTATCTATACTTATAATAAATCTGTAGAGAGGTCAATTCTGTACATGAAATATATTTTCAAAATAACTATCAGGGGGTGATTAGTGATCGATACTGATGCCAAAAGTGCAATCGGTAAAATTTTTGTCTGTCTGTCTGTCTGTCTTTCTGTCTGTCTGTCTGTCTGTATGTTCGTTATAGAAACAAAAACTACTGGACGGATTTTAATGAAAGTTAGTGCAATTATTCTTCATACTCCTGGGCAGGTTATAGTATACTTTTCATTACGCTACGATCAATAGGGGCAGAGCAGTGCAGGGAAATGTAGGGAAAACGGGAGAAATTACTCCATTTTTTAAGCTTCCGTCCCGTGTGCAGCCTTAATGGGTAGGGTAGGTGTAGGGTAAGGGTAGGGGTAGGGCAGGAGTAGGGTAGGGTAGGGGTTGTTAAAAGTTTACATCTACTTCACGCGGACGAAGTCGCGGGCGTCCGCTAGTTATTTATAAATGCGCTAAAACTACTCTATAACAGGTACAGGTTTTGAATTTACAAATAACAGTCAATTTTATAAATAAGTATTCATGCGTACTTTTTATAACTATCTAACTATTATGCATTTAAATTTTGTATCACCTGGTATACATAATTACTTTAGCAAGTGCAAGTGATATTTACTATTAACTGCTATTTAGATAAATTGGTTAATTTGCAGGATCATTTGAAAGCACAGTTTGCGAGAGCTTTTAAGCATTAAGCTTATTAAGTAGGCGTTATATGTTTAGTTAATTTGTAGTTTTATATTCAATGTGTTGTTGCAGGTGCTGTGGCATCTGGATATATTCCGGCGAAGTTTCCGAGAGCTCACGGGCCACGCTTGCCTCGGGCCGTCGTGCATTTTTTGCGCTTTAAAGGTAAGTTGTACTCATTTCTACTATCTATTCTACTACATAGATATATTACTACATATACAAGATACCGTGGATGTTGGCATCCTTGAGTGGTTGTCATCCAGGCGACGCGCGCCGAAGGTTTTCCTTTTAGAAAAATGCCTCACTGGCATCTCGGTTTCCAGCTACTTATATTAAACACCATTAAAGCATACTGAACAGGCATTTTCCTTAGCGAGCCCCAATTTAAACATGAACTCGGGCATCATCAGGCATGATTGTAGTCAGGGATATAAATAAATCTATATAATGAAATTAGTAGAAATGGTTTTGTTTCCTATATACGGAATTGTTGTGACCGTATGTGGTTTGAGATACTAGCTATATCGTTGTTATCTCCGAAGCCGGAAAAATTTTAAAGTTGCACTTTCCTTGTGTCATTTGACTACAAAAATAATCTGTATCTAGGTTATCTAGCCAACTCATTAAGACTTAAATCCAAATATAAATAACGTGGTAGTGGCAGTTATGGTTGCTCAATATTTTGTCGATTATACAATAGTTATACATTTAATGAACTTTGTTAGAAGTTATAAATACTAGTGATAATTTTAGTTACTCCGTAAAAACCGTTTGAGTAACATTATTTAAAAAAAAAAATTAAATCATCACACTCAGGTAGGTCAGTACCTATACAAATATACTACAATAACATGACAAAAACGCGTTTAAGCCAATTCTTTAAAATTGAGTATCGTTTAGAAAAAAAAAAATGGTTCGTTTAGTCTCGCACGGCACCAGTGGCCAATCAGACGTGACCTTTGCGTGAACAATGAACAGTTCAGTGTCTTATTTGACCTCAAATCTTTGGGGCCCAACTTTCGACACGCTTCGAACGTAACTGAAATGACGGCGCGGTTTTTCACAATAAAGGATGTCCATTTTGTCGAGTGTGTCCATCACGTTGTTCAAATCAACCACTTAAATTCAATCCTGAGTAGCGATTTGTTCTACTAAAAGAGGAAAAGATGTAGGCGCTTTCTAAATTATTGCCGTATTCGTTTTTTCCGAACGCTAAGGTGATAGAATTCTTCGAACGTTCGTTCTTTTAAAATGGCTCGTATTTCATTTTATTATATTAGATCGGATTGCATTTTAGAATATTACCGTACTTATTTGTTTAAGACAAATATTGGCAAGTGTCATAAGTATCTATTATGTTTATGGTTTTATGGTAAAATTATCCTACGTCTTATAATCTATACTAATATTATAAAGCTGAAGAGTTTGTTTCTTTGTTTGTTTGATTGAACGCGCTAATCTTCGGAACTACTGGCCCTATTTAAAAAATTCTTTCAGTGTTAGATAGCTCATTTTTCGAGGAAGGCTATAGGCTATATTTTGTCCTCGTATTCCTACGGGAACGGAAACCACGCGGGTGGAACGGTGCGGCGTCTACTAGTTTACATGATAAATCTATCTGCAATTTATTAAATAGCAACCGAATCTAGTGTGATGAATGGTATGGGTTTATATTAGTCTTATTTTCTTCTATAAGTACCTCTGCGACTACCGAAGCTTGGCAGTCAGCTATTTTTTTTTATTCTTTACTAGTTAGCCCTTGTCTACAATCTCACCTGATAGTAAGGGACTAACTTGTTAGGAGGAGGATGAAAATCTACACCCCTTTCGGTTTCTACACGACATCGTACCGGAACGCTAAATCGCTTGGCGGACATATTTTCTGTAGGATGACTTTATAGTCTATTTTATTCTTCTCGATGCAAAATAATTGTACGGCACTCGTAATTCAAGTGCACTCTCTTAATGTTCCTCTTAAACTTTCTATAGGTATTATACGTTTATTTACCGAAATTTACTTATTAAAAACATAGAGGGTTCAAAGGCACGCATATACTAACTTTTTGCTTTATTCCACGTTTAAAGTAAAGATTACTGAGACAGTGGTAGCAAACTATAAATAGCACCACGTCATAAACATACGAGTATGAGCCATTATTAGCTTTTTCTTAAAAGTCATCATGTCTCTTAAAGCCATTAAGTCTAAAATAACTCTTGTCCCGCAAATATATATCACATTCAGCGACCAGAACTGGTTCGTAGGTAGAAGGGACGTCGTGATTTTGCCGTCCAGCTCTATCTATGCCGGGCCTTTGAGTTTATGAGCCTTTGTCTACAGCCTTTGCGGCTTTACGTAGAAATCTGTCTTTAATATTCTTTTTTGTAGAAATAGTAACACAGATTAATGATATCATAGAAGCTAACAATTTGTGAATATTTTAAATACTACTTGAAGTGTAAAGAATAGTAGTCTATAATGAAAACTTGAACATCAGTTTTCCGGAATAAAACAAAGGTAAGTTACCTACCTATACTTATAAACAATAACACCTATTGTTAGATGGAATAGGTATGTACATATAACAGAGGTTTATACTAAATGAAGGGTTTTGGATTATATTTGCCTGCTTCTAGAAGTTGGTATTGTAAAATCAACGTAGAGCTTCTTTTGTTTGTTTTTTCCACAAATAAGCAAATATAAGTCTTATTGACTTAGAAAAGAAATCATCATAGTACATTTAAAAGTTATGCTGAGTGATGCTCGTGCCGACTTCTTGCAACAAAACGTAGTGAGAAGTCGCCAATGCTTGTATTGAGTTTAGATGAGTTCATAGAACTGTTGGCCTCGAGTTCAGTGGCTAGCGAACGCGGAGTATGTCCTTCCTAGATTAGTTATAAAATAATAATAAAAAATAAATAAAAAAGCCTTTTATTTCCTAAATAAATATTACAATTAGGTGCCTTAAACTAAAAAAAAAACTAAGAAAAAGGGAAATTATTTACAATAGTACATTTTTGGTTTATAATCATATGCATTCTGTTAGGAACCCCTCTCAGGTGAAGGCCTCTTCCAATCTAGATTAGTTAGTTAGCTATAAAAAATTGGCGATGAATATTTGTCGGGTTACTGTAGTGTATGATAAATAATATAATAGATTGTCTGTTTAACAACAAACTAAAAATGGATGAAATTATTTATTTTATTCATCATCATTAACAACCCATATTCGGCTCACTGCTAAGCACGAGTCTCCTCTCAGAATGAGAGGAGTTAGGCTTTAGTCCACCACGCTGGCTCATAGCGTATTGGCAGATTTCACACATGTAGAGAATTAAGAAATTTCTTAGGTATGTAGGTTTCCTCACGATGTTTTTCCTTCACCGTTGAGACACGTGATATTTAATTTCCTAAAATGCACATAACGGAGGTGTATACGGACTGGATTCGAAACTACGCTCTCCCAATCGAAGGCAATCATATCTATTCGGCTATTTATTGTATTACAATTTGGAAATCCGCATAAAATTATTTAACCCCTTTTCTGTTTGACGATGTTTACTTATCTACCTTTCCTTACGATTTAGTAGAAGTACTCGTATATAGATTTTACGTAAATGCAAAATGTAGGTACAATTTAAAATGACGTAGATCACGACTCACAACTTTATCTAGATCCAAGTAACTAGAACCATACCTATATTATAAGAGACTTTTGTTACCAAAGTAAGGAAAATAACCGCAAGCATGACCACACTGCACAACAAGAATTTTATAACAATATGTTCAAATCATTGATATGGAATAGTATCTCGCGACCTATTCTACATCATTGTTTTAAATATTTACACAATGCTATAACCAGCTATAACTTTATAACCTTTTAGCTAATGTATCAACAAATAGCTAATGGTTAAATCTTTTATTATAAATACATTAATTATTACATAATACACATACGAGTACCTATGTTTATTGTGTAATACTGACGCCCTGCGGTTACGTTCGCGTAGAGTTGTTCTTTACTAAAATTTTTCATATTTAACCATAGTTGGTAAATTTTCAAAAATGCATTAGTCCTAAGATACGCCACGATACCCATATGTGATTTTTATGTGTACTTTCGAATGTGTGTTGATATGTCAGTCACTCAGTTATTTTACAGGCACATCACAGAATTAAGAATGATCTAGAATGAGTCTTTACAAGCAGCGTGGTGAAGCCGGTGAAACTCATAGAAAACTTTTTTCTTAATTTGTTTTTCAAAGTTTAACACTAACAACAATTACGTAAATTAATATAATAATCAATAATTTACAGTAACAGTTTTCAAAATTTTTAAAGACTTAGGACGCTATATTTCTTGCATAATATTGAAAATTACTGATGCGACGCTTCGTGTCGTACTGACTCGACAATGTATTAGCTTTTGAATTTTGTATTTGGAACGGCTACGACACCGTTGTGTTCTGTGCGCTCTATCTGCCTTTTATTATTTAATCTGTGAAGCACATATAGATAATATAATAAATTATTTCTATCAATGGTACTAATGTTCGTGTTACTCAGAAAGCATGTTAAATTTCTGATTATTTTTTTTACAATATCATTAGAATAACATCGGTCTGTAGTAAGAATTACCTATTCAATAATTAGGCACGTTCTTAGAAGTGTGTCGTGGCTGTACGTGCTCGGAGCTGCATTCAAACTGGGCCAGCCAATTACGGTGTTATTACACCGTGCAATACCTACCACTGCACCTAATCATTGGTATATTTCATCAAAATATGTCTAGAAAAAATTCTAGGGTAAGAAATCGTTTCGACTTTAAATGGTTTATGGATAAGTTATTTTCTAGTAAATAACCAAACGTTGTCTTGCTCAAAATTTTAACACAAACAATAATGTTAGAAAAAAACTATGTTCTGAGATCATGTAATGCCCGAAATTAATAATGTATCTCCAATCTAAGATTAAAATCAATCTTAGATTGCCAATCGCTCGATCGATCCCTAATCTTCGTGCCAATATAAAAACTCTGCAATCTAATTTTTCAGACAGATCGCTAGCGATCTTTTCCCTCCTTGCCGTTCCGTTCTTAGCACAATGCCAAATTCAACAATGCTTTTAATTTAACGTTTTTAAAAATAACAAATCTTCAAATTATAAACGAAATACTTAAAAATAAGTTTCCTCGAGGCTTTCCCCGATAATACCTAATTAGCTTTGACATCTTGTTTATTATGATAACCGCTAACTACAATATATTTAACACTTCTTCTAACCCTGAAATTTTCGAAATGGAACGTCATCATTAACAACCCACATGCGGCTCACTGCTGAGCATGAGTCTCTTCTCAGAATGAGAGGAGATAGGCCTTAGTCCACCACGCTGGCCAAATGCGGATTGGCAGACTTCACACACATAGAATTTCTCGAAAACAAAAAGACACGTGATATTTAATTTCATAAAATGCACACAACTGAAAAGTTGAAGGTGCATGCCTCTGCTCCGTATCCAAATGGAATGTACCTACACACAAATTAAGTTTAATTAAGTTAAAATGTTTGTTTTATCGTCTTTAAGTTTGTTTTGCCGTCTCTGATGCCGTATTTTTGTCAACAAATGTTGCGAAGGAAATAACATTACTTTTATTTCACTGTATGTAAAACATTTATTTAATACACAGAAGCGTCCTATTTTACCTATAATAAACAGTTTTAGAACAATACGATCTAACATAAAACTCCTGTTTGCAAATTACATTAGTGTATATAACGTACATACCTAATACATGTTATTAATGGAAATTAATAAACAATTTGTATTCAATATAATGTATTTATGTATAAATGCAGTTATGTATTACATTATTGCATTTATGTATAAATGCAGTTATGTATTACATTACTAAGAGTCATTCTCAAGTTTATAAGTTAGTGTTCCGGCATGATGAAACGCGGAAATCAGGCAGAATAGTTATCACAGTAAGATTCTAGACTATTCATCATCATCATAATATTACCAATGGACGTCCACTGCAGGATATAGATCTTTTGTAGGGACTTCATCACAACATCACGATCCTGAGCCGGTTGCATACAACGAATCCCTGCGACTCGCTTGAGGTCGTCAGTCCAACACCTTGGGACCCCAACATCCATCGGCTCTTCGAACTATGTGCCCCGCCCAATACCACTTCAGCTTCGCGACTCGTTGAGCTATGTCGGTGACTTTGGCTCTTTTGCGGATTTCTGATTCGATCAAGCAGAGATACTCCTAGCATAGCTCGTTTCACCGCCCGCTGTGTGACTCTGAGCCTTCTTATGAGGCCCATAGTTAGCGACCAAGTCTCGGAACTACAGACTTTTGTCTTCAGGCACTGAGGAATAAACATAAACATTGCTTAGACTAAATCGTCACTTAACATCAAATGCAAAAAAAGACTACTAAAGCAATAAAAACTTAAAACGAACATCAGTGCGTGTACGAAGACAATGATGGTTTTTGACTTGGTTTCGCGTTGACGAGGAAGGCTTCGATGCGCCCGCTCACAATTGATTTAGTGTGGCGCACGCTTTATGCGCCGCTGTTACGCGAGAGCCTTTTGTACGTTACCTAATAGGTTTATTGTGTTACGACTTGTTTACTGTATCAATGTTCGGCTCTTGACGGCAACCATTCCTTTCGGACAATCCAGACAAAATTTCGCGTGCTCAGGTTCCACCTTCACCCTTTAACTAGAGGACCATTTTGGTTTCTCGTTTCTCATTCTCAATGTTAAGATATTGAATCTCTTACTGGCTTTCGTTTTCCGACCTTGACGTGGTTATCTAACTCATGGGCTACTATTTGTCCTGAAAAATCTATGGTTTCCCGTGATTTGCAAAAAACTAATGATTTTGGTGGTATGAATGTTTGTTACTCTTTTACGCCCCGAATACTGAACCGAATCACCTAAAAAATTAAGTAGAGATAGATTATAGTCTGGATTAACATATACGCTACTTTTTATCCTGGAAAAATCCATGGTTCCCGAGGGATTTGTGAAAAACTAAATTCCATGCGGATGGAGTCGCGGGTAGTAGACACTAATTCAGCGCGTGCATAGGCGGCATATGTGCTTATAATCTAGCTCAGGCGTGATTGCAACAATTAGTATTATATGTATAAAAAATATACAAATACAACGCTCACCAGGCTCACAACCTTCAGCCGCAGTGCATGAAAGATGCAGTACTTTTATTCACATAATCAGAGTTCATGGCTTTGAAGGTATGAAATGTGTAAGATTATGTTCTAGTATCTCTAAAAGCTGGTTGACCTTAGTTATTGATATGAAATGATCCATATAATTCATTGAAAGGTTAAATGTTATACGCCTAGTAAAAGGCTATATGTATATAACTTTTTCTCAGTCATACTAAACAATCTAGGCTGCAGAGGCGTCGTGAGAGATGTGAACTAAATACATGTAACATATACACCTACCTACTTTAATATTCATTTTTATTCCGCATGCCTCTAACTAAATAATGCTAATTAAAACATTTGAAATGACGCCTACACATAGTTTCTTGCTCTTGGTATTTACTGTACAATGGCGTGGGGCAAATAGAATCGGATCTTGACCTTGAATTGTTGTTATTGGTGTTTATTATCTACATAAGTCATACTACTATGCTATTTCCAACACACCTCAAGCGAAAAGAGTCTTTAAATATGGTTTAGCATTGAAAGTTACGTATAACCTCACTCTCAGAATAACGCTGGTTTGAATTTCATAATTTTTGACTTTTGAACTATTTCGACTTAGTACCAAAAAATTTTGAGCTCACCTCAAGCAAAAAGAGTCTTTGAATATGGTTTAGCATTGAAAATTACGTATAACCGCGCTCTCAGAATACGCTACTTTGAATTTCATTAGTATAGCATACTAGTACCTATTAAAATGTATTTGTAACCATTGTCTTTTAAAATCCAGATGTATGGTACTTTAAAATTTGAGTTCCCAAGCAACCGGGCTCTAAAGTGAGGAACCTCCTCACAATACGCACAGTTTCAAGCATCGTTCCCAAGCAACCATTGGTCAAGGCTCTAAAGTGAGGAACCTCCTCACAATACGCACAGTTTCAAGCATCGTTCCCAAGCAACCATTGGTCAAGGCTCTAAAGTGAGGAACCTCCTCACAATACACACAGTCTCAAGCATCGTTCCGAAGCAACCATTGGTCAGGGCTCTAAAGTGAGGAACCTCCTCACAATACGCACAGTCTCAAGCATCGTTCCCAAGCAACCAGTGGTCAGGACTCTAAAGTGAGGAACCTCCTCACAATACGCACAGTCTTAAGCATCACTGCCTTCTATATTTGTCCCTGACAGTCAAGCGAAAGCATCTTAAGGTGTTGGTCGAAGCTTTCAGCTATGATATCATTGACTGAAACGACTATTGGAATAATATGAGTTGTCTCAACATTTGATGATAATAATAAAAAAATTAAAATAAATAGCAATTGAGTGTGCCCTTGAACGATGTTACGTTACGTTACGTTATTTAGGGGTTAGGCCAATAGTCCACCACGCTGGCCTAATGCGGATTGGCAGACTTCACACACGCAGAGAATTAAGAAATTCTCTGGTATGCAGGTTTCCTCACGATGTTTTCCTTCACCGATTGAGACACGTGATATTTAATTTCTTAATATGCACACAACTGAAAAGTTGGAGGTGCATGCCCCGTACCGGATTCGAACCCACACCCTCCGGAATCGGAGGCAGAGGTCATATCCACTGGGCTATCACGACTCTTTTGAACGATGTAAGCCCTACAAAATAATGGTAGAGAGGCATTATTCTCTCTTCTCGTATTAGGCACAAGATACACCGACGTTGTCCACTCTATAGTAAGCGCACGCGCAGCTGCAGGACCGGTTTTACTTCTCGTTTACGTCGGCTATTGCGTGAGCCACACTATATTATAGTGTCTATAACGCGTACTAAGTACGTACAGCTTGTATGAGACAATCATGAAGTCTGTATTCGAGTAACAATAGTAAGAGTTACAAAAAGAGGTTATATGGTCGGATATATCGTGTAAATATGATTGGTTGGCGTAGAAATTTGATAATGGCGCCCTCTCTTTTCAGTGATTGAAATAAATAGTCGAAAATATTGACCAATATAATAATACTAATATTATTCCATAACTATAGGTACTAATATTATAAATGCAAAAGTCTGCCATTCTGGTTGTTATTGTTTCACGGCTAAACTACTGAACCGACTTTGAAAAATTTTGATCTATAAACAAATTGGGCCTTGGTGCAAAACATAGGCTACATTTTACGAATATTATGGTTCATTTTCATATGAAAACTACATGAAAATTCGTAATACAAAACATACTATTTTTTTGTGTTCTTTGACGCCTACAGTTTTTGCTAATTATATTCACCTTATACTGTAGCAATAGTTAACAACAATTTGTTTTGTCATAATTAACGTCACAATATGCATAAAGAAACCGAGTGGTCTGTAACAGATAGCCACTTAACTCCCACTTCTCCACCGCAAGGTTTTCCACCCACCGAATTAGTAGCGACCGATTACTTGAGAGCCCCGCTATGTAATTGTTAATCGTAACTTCTATTAAACCCTGAATTAACTTGTTGGTTTTGTATTCAGTGGTATATTAAACTTTTATTTTTTTTATTCTTTACAAGTTAGCCCTTGACTACAATCTCACCTGATGGTAATAAGTGACGATGCAGTCTAAGATGGAAGCTTGCTAACTTGTTAGGAGGAGGATGAAAATCCACACTCCTTTCGGTTTCTACACGACATCGTACCGGAACGCTAAATCGCTTGGCGGTACTTCTTTGTCGGTAAGGTGGTAACTAGCCGCGGCCGAAGCCTCCCACCAGCCAGACCTGGACCAATTAAGAAAACCTCAATCGGCCCAACCGGGGATCGAACCCAGGACGTACCTATTAACATCCAGTACCCTACACAGGCATGTCGCATTTCCCTTTCTATTTGTATAAAAATACACGGACACATATGACATTTTCACGTGCTTAAAAGACTTATTAGTAAAAATTTGAATTTTGAAGTTTCTACCTGGCTGAGTTTTATAAGTTTCTTGACTGGCTGGGTGCATTTGGAAGTCTCGCAGCTTTAGTTTTCGACTTTATCATTATTTTGCAATAATGTAGAAATCCGAATAACTTCAAGGAGTCGTTGAAATTAAATTAATTTGACTTTGACTTACAAAACTGATGCTTTCATACAAAATTTAAACACTCGTCCCGCTATAAAACATGAATAGCTGTAATTAAAATGTTCAGGTGTCTACTTGAAGGAACCAAAACTTTCATACAAAGTTTCCCTCTCTTTATGGCTATTTTTTATTTTTAATGTTAATTTACTTCTAATCATTTTGATTATAATCCGATTAACCAACTATGGTAGAGTCAGTAGACATTTACGAGTACTTATTAAAAGTATAGTTATAAATCTTTTGATTAATTTGACTTAAGGGCCATCCAAACTTGGTTCAGTTTTTTTAGATTTTCTTTTTATAGCTTTCACTTTTTATTTTTTTTTAAATACGTATTTAAATTTGAGTTAGAACTTTAAATGTTTGAGCTAACATATTGAGTTTAGGCGCATGCGAACTTCTGCAAAATAACTTTTATATGTATGCTAAAAACAATTAACTAAAAATAAAAATACCTGATTGCGTAAAAATTAACGGAAATAATATCACATTCACAAGTAAGTCGAATGAAATGACATCTAACATGTTTAAATCTGAACACTGTTTAGAGCCTTAACATATTATGTTTTCTGTGCCTTAACTGTGTTCAGATTTCTACATGTTTCAAGAAAGCAAAGAATCATTCATATGGCTATATGGCATATGTATGGCTGTTTCTTAAAACTCGAAAACCATAACTTTTGTTTTGTAGATGGGTAAAAACAACTATAGTTTCACCAAAGATAACCCCTTAAGTTCAACCGGTAACTGGTCACTGAAATCCGACAAGCCGGCGCCAAGTGTCGTCGCCTCCACACGCGCTCACGTATGTTCACGTTAACGTATCGTTTTCGTTACGTAACGTTTTCACTTGATTAATACAAATCTTAATCGCTTCCATTTTTACTAGGCCTGTCGCGTAGGCTGGCTGTGGGCCGGTTTTATAGGCTCTTTTATTGTTATTTTATGTGGTTTTACATGCAACTAAATGAGCTTCTGCTTATCATATTAGGTATGTGATTATCATTTTAAACCGCACATGTCAGATCGATTTCATACTCATATAATAATCAAATACCTATCTGGGCGAACGAGTTGCGTTCGAAGTGTTATTATTTTTTTTTTTTTGGTAAAGGTAATGTTTTTCGCTTATTATAAATAATAATATAGATAATGTAATACTTGTTTTAATATAGATAATGTAATACTTGTTTTTCTCTTTTCAGTTCATTACGCTTAAGCAGTCGGGTTTTTTGTTTTTATAATAATTCAAATGATCTAATTTTCGTGCTTGAAACGCCATCTCGTAGAACTTTTAGTAACAGTATACTTCATAAATACAATATTACGTCGAGCCTCGAGACCCGTGCGGGGGGCACCTGTTAAAATATGACCTAGTATATTAGGGTCCATTTGGGTACCCGTTTTTTACTTAATATTATAAAGCTTTTGAGTTTGTTCGTTTGATTCGCTAACTCTGGAACTATTTAAAGTTTGAATTTTAAAAAAGTCCATTTATCGAAGAAGGTTGTTAGGCTATGTTATAATATGTATAACATCAAGCTACGACCAATAGTATATCAATTAAAAATATGACATAAAACGGGAAAAATAACTCCATTTCAGAGCTTCCATTCCATTTGAAACGGTTGAAATTACGCAAAAATCATGTATGACGGAATTTTTGCCCCTAAAAGGGTTTGCACGCGGATGAAGTTGCGGTCGTCGACTACTACTTAGATAAAAGAAACTTCTGACCAAACCTTGACACCCAAAAGGTATTTAAATAAATTGCATGCAGCAGTGTCGGCAGCATGCGGTCGGCGCGTCACGTCATAATCGCGCATGTCATTGCCATCTGACACACGAGCGAAGCCTGTGGTTATATTTTATGACGTGGTACGGTTATTTTACTTGCCTAATTATTTATTCAAGTTGTGTTTTTAAAACCTTATTAAATACACATTTCATTGATGCACGGTGATGTTACAAAATTTCGCTGTGTTATAGTTTATGGACAAATGGCAAAAACCTAACCTACTCTAATTGGAGCACGAAGGTGTAACACTATTAACTTCCTAACTACGGGCTGACAATTTTTTACGAGAATTTCATGAAAAATAGCATAGACTTTGACTAATAACTTAGACCGCAACAGCTAACAATTTTTCACTATAAACGTAAGCTACTTCAGTGATTATGTGAGCGTAAGAGCTAAGTTAATTTCACTCACCAACACGCACACAAGCGTACTTATCATAGCGTGGCAATGCGTTAAGGGCTCCCATTTCGGGGCACATAAAACGGCTTACAAATCCTGCGACAACACTACATCTATGTGTTATAAATCTATGAGGATAGGTCATTAATTTTAGACGATCAAAGATTTACAACAGAACCTGGTAATCCAAAACCAAATCGCTAACCACATAACAACGAAGTAATCACTTTTAAGGCTATATACTTACTTTCCTCTGACTATAAAAAACAATACAAAAAACTACAACTAAATTGATCATTATAAAATCCCCAATGAAGCACAACATTTATTAAATAGGTAATTAAAGTTGTCAAAAGCTCATAAGTCAAGTAAGTACTGCTGTATTGCAAATTTCAATTGCTTTGTAGGTAAATAGGTGTGTAAATAAACCTGTGATGGAAGTTCTTTGATTGCTAATGTACCACACCGAAACTAACACGATTGGACGCAGTCGTTAACCTTTATCAAAACAGCCATCGAAAGAACTCGTAATTAAAACTGAGCTATTAATTAAAGAAGATCGTATCACTTTTATCTTTCAATAAAAATATTTTCTATGAACATGTGTTTCTAGCTTTTTTTACCGGTATAGGTAGCTAAAGAAAACACGGGTGGACGGAAGAAATAAAACATTTTTATAATGTCTTCTTAATAGCTACTATATCTTGTCTATCTCTAGGTATCTTGGTATATATTTGTATATAATGTACCTCAAAAAGTAAAACTAGAACTTCCATTATTAGCCCATAGACGTCCACTGCTGGACATAGGCCTCTTTAGTAAAGTCTTATTATAGTGTTAATAAGTATATAAATGATCAAAAAGCGTGGTGTTAAACTGCATTATACGACTGTGTGCTTAGTTTTAAATAAGTTTGTAAAATGAGGGTAAACAAAACAAAATAAACCTTGGCTGAGTTTGTTGTGGGCTCTTCTCTGTAATTTAAAATTTTCGACTATTATTACCTCCATTAGATTAATTTAAATTATGACATAACTTGACTTTTCAAAAGTGCTTGTAAACTAAGCCTAATTGAAATAAATGAATTTTGAATTTAACTTGCATGGACTTCCAAGCATAACGGTCTCGAGCCGCCAGTATCCAGCGGCTCCCTGCAACCCGCTTGATATCCTCGGTCCACCTAGTGGGAGGTCGACCAACACTGCGCTTTCCGGTGCGGGGTCGCCATTCCAGCACCTTGGGACCCCAACGTCCTCTTCGAACTATGCGAAAACTAGAACCTACGAAGTAATAGTTTTCATACTCTCCAGACACGACCCTACCTGTCTGCTACCCTGGTACTTTGTTTAGAGCTTCAGCATTGTGTTACGATTGCTACCGGTTCAGTCTACTAAGCCGCATAACTTCTAATAATAATAACTTCGTTCTAAAATTAGCAAAAAATTATTGAATAACTTCAAACGTTGCTCGATCGCCAAGATATTCAGTTGATTTTGCTATTATTTATATTTAAGTCATATTAGTATCACAACACTAGCAACTTTCCACTGACGAGATTTCAATAAAAATAACCGAAAGAAAAACGCAATTGTTTCAGCTTAACTCGGGCCTTCAGCAGCCAATAGGCCTGTCATTAAAACAACGAGGCAAATTAATGTGTGATTTATAAATTGTTATTAGCAATACCAACCAACCTTCAACCTCCAGCGATTGGTCAGGTACAAATGTTGTTCGGAATGTGAATTGTTTCCAACCATTATCTCTGTGCGAGTTATCTGTTGTAATTACAATCGCTCTTGAGTTTTATGTGTTGCAACATGCCTGTCATACTGTGGTACATGCTTCATTTATCGGTCGCCATTTTTTTTTATAAGGCTCTATGTTTTGGTGCTGACAGTGAAGAAAAATATGGACAAAATTTTGGAGGCGTCGGAGTTGTTCTTTCATCCCAACGCAATGAAAGAGGTAGCGGCATTCCCGGTTGCATCGTCATTGGTTGAATTTTGTCTATTTCTCTTCACGAGATTATCTCGTTGGTCGTCTCGTAATATAGATAACCACAGCGCCACAAGAATACGTACAATATAGATAGATAGATATTACTACAAATATATTAAAAAAATTATGGATAGAGTTTTTACGCTAGATTTAATGATGAATTATTATAGTAGACATGGATTATAGTCTCCCAATCCGCATTGGGCCAGCGTGGTGGACTATTGGCCTAACCAACCCCTCTCATTCTGCGAGGAGACTCGAGCTCAGCAGTGAGCCGAATATGGGTTGATAATGATGATGATGACATAGATTAATGGCTAAAACAAACAATTTTGTGTTGGTTTTTTGTAAACGATATTTATAATTTACAATACGAGTAGTTACGAACTTTATGCATAAAACAAAGTAGAACTTAACTGTATCTACTATATAATCATTAAGTAGCAAAACGTCATTAAGGGCTCCAAAAAATACAAGAAACCTAAAATTACGGCGAATTTCTCTTATTTTTCTCGTGGTTTGTGAAACTTGAAACTTTGAAGATTGATCGCGAGATTTCGAGTATCCACAACCTGTGGTTACTATACAGCTACTCGTGTAGAACA
This sequence comes from Bicyclus anynana, assembly GCF_947172395.1. Classification (NCBI taxonomy): domain Eukaryota; kingdom Metazoa; phylum Arthropoda; class Insecta; order Lepidoptera; family Nymphalidae; genus Bicyclus; species Bicyclus anynana. Next base: position 5,420,097 of record NC_069094.1, read on the forward strand.
TGTTTTGGTAAAATAAAGTTAATGTGATACTGGGTAGATGTGTTTCGGAACTGGTCAAATGAGAAAGTCATGGAGATGTAAAAACATCTAGAGTTTACAAAACGATGGTATCTGAAAATGTGAAATCGCTGGTTCGCAGGCCTCAATTCTAAAGTGTAGGTTCTATGAGCTTAAATCGCTTAAGTGTATACTTTATCGACTAATCATTAGAAAACTAATCTAATCAACCACAGTGTCTGTTTATATCTTATTATTTTGTACATATTTAACTATTTTTCTTCCTTTTATGTTATTCGTGGATTTCAATTCCTTTTCTCCATTACTTCTGTACACCCTAAGCCTATATCATTGTATTTTTTTAGCTTCTTCATTAGGTAGGAAGAGATCACTTGTTAGCGATAAGGTCGCCTATTGTGCATTTTGTGAATTTTTGTATCTATTGTATTGTATGTTATTTGTGGTGTATAATGAAGTATATTTTCTGTCTTTTTTTTTCTCTGTTTGTTTCTACGGCATTGATAAATATGAAATCTCTCTCTTTCTGAATTTATTTTCTAGGTATGCTAGGCAGCAAGATTTAGAGAAATATTTTCTTATCGTATTCATTTTGTATCTTAGATACGATGACAATTTGAGAATACCGCGGAAGTTTTTCACAAAATGCTTATAAGTTCTCAAATAAAATTTTCGTAATCATCTCGTTATCTTTCAATGGTCTGGTTTTTGATACTTATTTTGTGGACATTAAATATCTAGAGGTGATAACATTTGACTCGTCAGTGCCACTTGCGGAAGTGGAACAGTGGCATACATTTCAATTAGATGCAAGACGACTCGTTTGCTTGCTTCTCGTAAATATGTGTACATCGTACACGGCGTTGTAGATTGTTTGCCGATTCTTTAAAGCGGTTTCATAGTTTGAGAGCTCTCTTTTCAATGGGTTATCGCAATGGTGTCACCGTTTAGATAGTCTCAAGTTTCGTAGAGATCTATTACATTCAATGGTGGTAATCTGCTAAACTTTTCAGTTATGTGCATTTTACGAAATTAAATACCACGTGTCTCAAACGGTGAAGGAAAAACATCGTGACAAAACCTGCATACCTGAGGATTTTCTTAATTCTCTGCGTGTGTGAATCCGTATTGGGCGAGCGTGGTGGAGTATTTTTTAGCCTAACCTCTTTCATTGTGAAAGGAGACTCGAGTTTAGCAGTGAGCCAAATATGAGTTGAAAGAAAACTGCTAAACGAACAGCTGAAGAAAAACATTTGAAATCAACAACAAATGGTAAGCATTTTTTATTTATTAATATCAAAAAATACATACAATACATATTTTAAAAATAAAATGTCTCAAATGAGGCGTGAAAGTGGATCAATGAGCTATAACTTTCGCGTTTACGTGTTCAAAAAATGCGATTCGGAATCCTGTTCTTAGTTTTGTGACATGGTCATAAGAGGCAAATTCACATAATAAATATATCGAACTACATACTATATCACTTCTCTCCGTGATTCAAAAATTATGAAAATTGATTTTTTTTTTATTACATTATATTTTATATTCATTCAATAAATACACCATCTAGTATAGAATTATAAAAAACTTTCCTACAAACTTTTAACCCCTGTTTCACCATCTTCTACGAGTATTTATATTTTCGCAAAAAACAAAATGTTCTTCTTCTCTATTTATCTCTATGCCAAACAAAATACAGACAGACAGACTTATTTATTTAAGATATTAGTAATTATGGTTTTAAGAGGTTCAACCTCTTGCTAGTAATGATAAGGAGCGTTGGGTTACTATCGTTATCAGTAGGAGTAAGTCGCGCACACGGGTGTCGTTATGTGGAAACGCATCGGGGTACGATAACCGGTTACGGACTTACTTACGAAGTGACCTGGCTGCCTTTGCTGTAATCTCGTGTTCCTGGGTTAGTGTTTATTGCAGGCGTTACTTAATAGATAATTAAGTAACTGTGTTAAATTGACAGCTAAATAATTGCTTATTAAATGTTATGACAAAAATATATAGATATACTCATGCATATAGTATGTTTTTACCACTAATGAATCACTGACAATATTTTAAAGAGGGATTTTTTACTGCGGTTTATTAAGCTGTTCGAATACTAAGAATGACAAAGTTAATTATTTAATTAGATGTAATTTTAAGTAGTTTATATAATATCTATATAAACATGATATAATCCATAAATAATAATATCCTTTGTTAATTTGATCTTTTACTTTACAATAGTTCGCCAATGTAGTGTCGGAGGTTATGGAGCATTACTTAAACCACTCAGGCAAAATAACCATAAAACTAGAACTACATGCATTTATCTATTTAGTAGCAGTTTCATATTATGTTTGTTTAAATGCGCTAGTCAACCAACCAGCAACCAGTGCTGCAGCTAGTTGCAGCTTTATTCTGAGTGGGAGACCTTTCTTTGGTCAGTGCGTTTTTCTTTTTGTATATAATATAAAAGCTTAGTTTTAAGTTTCTGATAAAATATTTTTCTTTCTTTTCATTCTAATGTTTCGATCTCCCATTTTGTAAAATCTCTTTTGTATATTAGCCAGATTAGCGAGGAGTAACGGAGACTTACTTCAAAGAAGTAGGGTGGTGTGGGGAAACTTTTTATTAACTTTTTTTGAAAATGTAAGGGTTTTCCACGCGGACGAAGATAAAGTTGTTTGTTAAGCTTTTTGAATGACAGCGATGGATTTTTGGCTAAGTAACAGATTTTTTATTTGTTATTCATGCTGGGTACATCCAGTTATAAAATGAATAGATAGTAAAATACGTACAAAAAAGTGATCTCTGTTTTTTACTATTGCCTATGATGAATCGTTTAGTCGGTCGATGATCTAATACGACAAATAGGTAAGCGAGTATTTTGTGTTAGGTACACAACAAAATACTGACTTTCTATAAGTTTGTAGATGAGCTTTTGAATACAAGCATACATAATAGTACAATATAAGCTTAATTCCAGTAAATGTATTACAAAATTAAATTATACATAGTAAAATTTATGTAGGACTTTTAGAACCATTATCATCTAATAATAAATAAAATTTAGCAAATCTATAATTAGAATTAAAAGTTTTTAACTTTATTCATATAAAAATGGAAGTCAATCTCCTTAGACAAAGACTCTTTATAAAAGTATACTCGTAAGGTAATGTACGAAATTTGCTATTTTTAATTCGTATTCAACAGACGTGCCATAAATTAAATGGCATGCCAATAAAGTGGTAGGCGAAGTCATAAATTTCGCACATAACTAAACGCCTCAACTCCGAAGTACGTAGTTGTCGCTACAAATGTTAATTGAAAAACATATTCAAAAGCTTCTAGCCACAAAGACTTCATCTTTGCTATATCGAGACGAGATACGTAACTGGACTCCCCCTTACGTTGTCTTCGCGTCTCGCTCGCACTCGCTGTTTTGTATCCGAGGCGCCGAAGCCTACATTCCCCGTCTCTGTCTAACCAAAGCGCCTACGCAGCCTGTCACACCGCTGCCATACACGCAACCATCCGAACGCCGCGAAAGGCGTTTTTATCTTGTTTGATAAGAATTTATATGTGTACAGAACTGTTTGACTTTATGGTGAATGTGTAGATTTGTGTAATAGTATTGCAATTTGTGTCAGTGTAAGTGTTTGTGTCAAAGGTCATTGTTAGTGCCAAGTGGTTAGTGAACGGTGAAACGTATTGGAAGTGAGTTCTATGAACACGAGGTGATCACTGGTTAGGTGGTTAGCCTTGCTGTTCGCGCCGAATATACAAGCTCTATCAGTTCATTTAAATGTGTGCGACGATATATTGCATCGATATACCGCTCGCTCAGGGTCGAATTCCACTCTTGAGGAAATATCACTTGTCTACATACGAGACAACTTACGGTATTTTTATTGGGAAACTGACTTTGCGTATTCTAGGTGTCACGTAAAAAGAACGCTCTGATATGCCCGTATAAACGATCTTTAGAATAACGCGCCAAAGATATTTTGCTTTGATTTTTATACGTAAATAATTCACCTCTTTCTACTTCATCTAAACAAAACACTTTATCGATATGGCGTTCACTTCATAGTTGCAAAATGCAATACTTACCCTGATGACATTAGGAACCTGTATTGGATAAGGAATTTTCCATTCCGTTCTGTACGATTTGTACTTATAGTGCCTACCAAATTTAAACCTTGTGCACTCCATTGGTTAGGAATATGAACGGCAACAATTCCATAAATGTGGATAGAATTGGACCTTACAGGTTTTAGGGCAAATTTGAAATACTTGAATTATAATAATTACTAGTCGACGCCCCGCGGTTTCACCCGCGAAGTAGAGTTTACGGGGATAACATAACGTATAGCCTATGATACTCACATATATCGTGGCTTTCTAATATTAAAAGAATTTTCAAAATCGGTTCAGTAGATCCAGAGATTACCCCTGCAATACCTACCACAAATTTTAACTCTATAGATTATTATTATTATAACGTTGAAAATATAAAACAATTTATAGAGCTTTTTATGACAGAGCTCGTCCGGAGAAGTGCGCCATGTTTTTTCTACCACCAGGCAGCATTGCTGAGTTTCAGTCTAGATGGTAAGGTTGCCGGTGTAATTGCAGGCACATGAGGCTTATTTACCACTCAGGTTGATGGACACAGTCAGTGGCGTGCACAAGGTTTTTAACTAGGGTATGCGCTGTAAGTAATAATTGTTAAAATCCTTGTCCAACTATGTATTCTGTGGTCCAACATAGGCAGTGCATTTCTGCATCTATGAAGTGCACGCCACTGGTCACGGTGCAGCACTTGTGAGACATGTTCCTTTTATGTCTGCGAACTTTTTCTCGTTTGTAGGCGATAGTTTTCCACTTAACATCAATACGCCCAACATGGACCAACGATACGAAGGGAAATAGACAAATTTCAACCAATAACGGCGCTACTTATATCACATCTCTTTCATTGCGTTGGGACGAAAGATAATGTTTATCAAAATGACGACCGACGACGATGATATTCTCTTTGCGTTAGAAAGAAAGGAAATAATTTTATTCAAATGTAAAAGTTACAGACAGTACCCTACCCTAATAACAGCATGCATATCTGTAACCCTTAAAAAGAAAGGGTATAATATAAGTGTGGGCCTATAACCACGTTATAGGAAACAATAACATGGTAATCGTTTTGACTTTCTGTTATCAATACCTATTCTATGGTTTTTGGTATTGATAACAGAAAGTTTAAACAGCCGAATTCGCGGGAAAATCAAAACAAATACCATAATGTTATTGTATTTACTTACCATGGTGTCGAAATTGTATTTTTTGTACCGTTTAAAATCAAGGAAAAGTGTCGACATTTGCCATTCTGCCTGTCAATAGTGGACAATCGATATTGTTATTCGCCGGTATTGAACAGTTGCTGTAATACGAAACTAATTACCGTCAAATCGAACCCATTGTCTGTTCTCTAAGTAGGTATATGTACCTATTCGTTGTATCATTGTTACGTGATAAACTGGCAAGTTGATTTTGTCATAAAATATTGAAGAACCTTGGTTTTAATTGCTCTAAGTCTAACAATCTCTTAGCGCCCCTTATTAGGTGTTACAATGTACGTACATTATTAGTAAATAAATATTACATACGCATATTTAATAGGCAATAGTTCCACAGTTATGAGGCTGGACTCAAATCAGAGAGAGGTTGTGTTCCCAGCCGATGTTTATAGTCATACTATGAAGTTGAATCCACTTCTTATGTTTACGAAATTGGGCTTTTAAGGAGAATCGAAATATTGGTAATTTTTGAAGATATTACTTGTTATTCTTTTATGAAAAAAGACATTCAGAGACTGATTTGTAAATCTACTGTGCATTCGTTGAAAAATGACGACACATTCTCCACATGGCTTTCAATATGACCGTGCAAGACGATCAGTCATTTATTATATGAAACATGAACGTTGCAATTCTTAGAATATGACACGAATATAGAGAATCTTCATGGAACTACATTATATAAAATAAAACAAAAGAAAAATTACGGTTTCACTACACAACGTTTTCAGTAGGAGCGTGCAAAACTATCAATCACTCCTTTATTTTATGAAGCACGTTACAATTCTTGGAAGAGAACAAGTATATAGAGAATGTTTATAAAAGTTTAGTATAAAAAAAACCTAAAGGACATACTGATTTGTACCTATAAAGGTTAGATTGGTACCAATGATTTAATAGCCGGTATTGCAGTTTATCGCATGCATAAAATATATGTAGGTTTATAGCGTTAACACTTACACAATAGGTTCCTTCTCCAGCCACGATTGAATCAGATGTTGCATAGAACAAATCGATTGGTGTGAATGTAATTCACCGTAAAGCCAATCGAAACGAATGCGTGAGTAGTTCAGATGGTCGATTAGTTCCTAACTCAGCATGCATAAAAGTTGAAGTCTTGATATCGAATGATTTAGGTCAGAGCAAAAAAATATGTAGCAAATCTTTTAGGTATCTAGACCTTAGGTTTAAGAATCTAATCCCTTACCTAAGGATAGGGTGTCACCAAATGTTTTATTGAAACATCGATTTTAGAGAAAATCTAAAAAAGGGGAAGAGAAGCTATCATTGTATCCAAAATGGTTCTGCGACAAACACAAAATTTATGTTTGAGGTTCAAGAACCTATTGTCGTGTGTCCATTTTAATAATGAAAACTTCACAGTTGTCTAGTTACCTGAATACCTATGGTTAAGTTATTAGGAGTAAGGAGAGGAGAAACTTTTGGCTTTATAATGAAACGGTGAAAATCTGACTATACAGACCATCACTCTATTGTATTTCGCATTATCAGAAATGAGATTTATGGAATTATAGATTTTGCTTATTACTGCAATAATATTTAATTTAAGTCATTGTTCGCATTTAGCCGCGCGTACAAAAGATTATCTGTTCGATCCTTATAAAGTAGCAATAACCAGGCTATTGTTTGTAAATTATACCCTCTTATTGTTAAAACAGTAAAGGTCAAATTTACGAAACACAGTATTTTAAGATTAATGTGCCTTTTAGATAACTCAAATAGGTATTTACCATGGTAAGTATTACTTCATCAAATATGAGGCAAAAAAGTTATCCATATTTAGCAATGGTATTTGGAAGTTGAGATAGATCGCCCGCCCAGATCCGCCTCATGAATGGCGTCTTGTTCGCAGAATCGATGACTAAACTTTCCGTTTTGAACCGAAAGCCTTCTGACCTCGTTTGTAATGGCTTTTTCCTCATGCATTGAGGAAAGTTTTGCCCTTAGATTTAGGGGGAATTTAAATAGCCTTGGCATTAAATATAGTGTTAGTATATATATTACTATTCATAAGCTTGTAATACATTGACTTACAATAGTGTGAAGTGCCCTGTAGGTCTCCTCTCCCGATAAAAGTTATGTATCTGGAAATACATATTATTTAACTTAACTTATAAATGTAGCATACAATCAACATATTTGTCATTATAATCATCATTGCACTTCATTATTGACTCACTGTTAAGAGTTATGTGCATTTAATGAAATTAAATATCACGTTTCTCAAACGGTGAAGGAAAAACATTGTGAGAAAATTTTCGTAGTTCTCTACGTATGTGAAGTCTGAAAATCCGCATTATTAGCCTAACCCATCTCATTCTGAGAGGAGACTCGTGATCAGCAGTGAGCCGATTATGGGTTGATAATGATGATGACGGTACCGTCCTCATATTTGGGGGTGGGCTGGTTGGGAGGCTTTTGTTTTGGAGCTTAGTTGCTAAAGTTTTACTGAAAAATTATTTTTACCGAGGATTCGCATTCTATTATGACTAATGCGATAGTCAAGAACTTACTTAATAGATGTTAAGTGTAAAGTCACTTAACATCTATTTAAAAAAGCACTATGTATCTATCGTCTATTCGAAATCTTTATTAGAACGTAGATTGGTTTCAATGTGGTTTAAAAAACGGCAGCACTGTCTTCCATGATATGTAAACAATGCAAGCGTAGACTCAAGTCGTTCATACTCGTACGAGGTGTGAACGATATTAGAAATGATGTAAAAGTGCGACTATATAATTTCAATGAAGCGAGCCGACCGTGGGACGGTTCACACAGGGAGCCGATACAGTTACGCTGTGCGCACAGGGTGCCGAGTGTGAGAAACACTAATCAGCTATAGAATAACATCGTGCAATGTAATTAAAACCTGTGGTGATCAGATCGTTTAAGACATATACATTTTGTATTTGTCTTAGTAGCTGATTTGGTGAATTCAGCATCATCTGATGAAACCATCATCTCATAACCAATATCGATAGTTGTAATTTTATTGGCAGTTTCGATTTTTTAGGGTTCACACAGGGAGGTATGCTATTCGCGCAGGGAGCTGAGAAACAATAATCAGCTATAGAATAACATCGCGTAGTATAATTAAAAAGTGTATTTACAACTTACTTATTTTGTGAATTTAGTATCTAGTAAAACTATTATAATAACCTCCCAATATCGGTAATTCAATTATTTTTTCGTAAACCGCCCCTGTATGACATATGCAAGGGCAGTCGGCAACAGTAGGTACCCTATCAACCTGAGAATAGTAATGACAACAGAAAAAAGCTGTGTTACTTCCCTTGACGAACTCTGTCACAAAAGCCTACTACTTCAAACATGTCATTGTTATGTGTCTACTAGAATAAATCACAATGCTTGAAAATGAGAAATATTTTTTTAAGGCCCACTAATGTTTTTCATTTTGGTTTTCGTTTGTTTGGTTCTATCTAACATTAATCTGCCTGAGGGATCAGGCAGATTAATGTTAGATAGAACCATATTCGAATATTTCAGACCAGATAGGTAAAACGTGTGAACTATTCAGATACTGCGTGTCGAACAAAGTCACGAGTATAAGCTAGTATACAATCATAATGTTCGTGTGCACGTAAAGTCATAATCATGATGATTCACGTCAACCATATTGCAAAAGTTAACTTATCGTATCCATACATAACCATGTTTATCTAGCTTAAAACTGCCATGCGTGGGCTAATTTTATGACTTTTACCTTTTAGTCTCGCGTATACCCATTTTAAAAAATTACCTTGTAATAAAGCTCAAGCTTTTAATATATGCCGTGATAGCCCAGTGGATATGACCTCTGCCTCCGATTGCGGAGGGTGTGGGTTCGAATCCGGTCCGGGCCATGAACCTCCATCTTTTCAGTTGTGTGCATTTTAAGAAATTAAATATCACGTGTCTCAATCGGTGAAGGAAAACGAGGAAACCTGCATACCAGATAATTATCTTAATTCTCTGCGTGTGTGAAGTCTACCAATCCGCATTGGGCCAGCGTGGTGGACTATTGGCCTTACCCCTCTCATTCTGAGAGGAGACTCGAGCTCAGCAGTGAGCTGAATATGGGTTAATGACGACGAAAGCTCAAGCTGTATTAATTCTGAACTATCAAAGTATGTTTGATACTTACCCTGATATGCTTTGTTACATACAAATATTGATTAACATCGTATTTGTCTAAAGCCAAAGGTTATTTTTCATGTATCTTTGTTAAAGGTTAAATTCGTCTAACAATAACAGAGTAAATGGAATATACATTATGTATACATAGATATCGTCCAAGGTAATATAACGAAGATTGGCGTCTATGCGGGCTTTCAAAATTAATTGCTTGTCAATTTTGGCAGTAACTTTAATGGACTGTTAACTAGTCTTTTGGAAACTGGTGCAAAATTCAGACATGTGCTTAATTTTTTATGTTAATAGTAGACGGAATAACCATATGATATTATGATGTTAAGTGGAAAATCATCTCCTAATAAAATCTTTTAAACAAAAGAAATTGAACTTACTTTAAAGATGCATTACTCTAAAAAGCGAAAAATGACATCGTACCTATGTCCTTTCTATTGATCGATTCGAAGGCGGTGCTATGACAAATAGGCTCTTAAAGTTTATTTTGATATTATTTTCGTTATATTTTTTTGTCAAAAAGATTTTATATATCTGTTTTAGTGTTTTCTAAATCTCGTTTATTAATTTCAGTTATTTTAATAATAACACAAAATTACTAAAAATTAAATGGGACTAATGTAGAAGAAACAAAAAAGAATTTTCGAAATTGCTTAAGAAATTACTAAGGTAAAGGTAACAAACATTATAAAAAATCGCTTAAAAAGAGCATATAGGGCATAAGATCTCGTCCTACTATACTTTGCACATTACTCGTCAACCAAGGAAACCAGTCAGTCCGATGAACCAACAATTTCACCCAGCAATATTAACATTGCTTGAATGCTCTTTGACGACAGAATTAAACGTGTCGTAGCAGTACTGCCCCGTAAAAACTCTATCACAAAGAGCGCTACTGCTAAAATAAATGAATCACACGGTAAACGATTTCCCATTACGATAACCAGGCACATTTTAGAATCATTCACCCTGACTTAATCGTTTCCGTTTTGCTTATCTTCAAAAGACGTTACAGCTTGTTTACGTGGTTAAGTGGAAGCTAATAAGCTTTTAAAAAAGTGCAAGTACATTAAAATATTGTGTATTTATGCGTAGAAAATTTTAAAGAATAGACTTTGATACAATGTCTCAATCTCGAAAAGCCTATGTCACTCCTCATGAGTCGGGCTCTTTTATTTGATTAACAATTCCAGAGATTAGCGCATTGTAACAAACATACAACGCTTCCGCTTCTTGTTAGTATAGATAACATTGTTTTAATAATTCAAATTTGTATCTCGGTTTAATCCCGGACTCCCTTTAAACCATTGCAGTACCCTCTCTTAGCACAGGTTTATTGCTTGATTTGAAGCGTTTGAAATTAATTTTAATAGTCTTATGTTATTATCTAATAGTAAATTTGCTTTATTTGGCGCAACATCAAAGTTTGTAACAAAAAACTGTTACGCCGGATTTATATTTGTCTGACGTATCCTGTCGTGACGCATCAGAACAGAATCGGTATCAAACATTTTACACATAAGCGTAAATGCCATGTAAAATGTATGATACCGATTCTGTTCTAATGCGTCACGACACGACACGCTAGACAAATATAAATTCGGCTTTAATTGCTTTTAAAAAGATATGGTTACTACTATAATTGATTTTTAAATAAATTCTCAAATATAATCTTTCATAGTCTCACAGCAATTTCTTTTGAAAAGATGGAGTTGTGATTCAACCCCAACTTTTCAAAAGAAATTTAAATGTGTTTTTAGTGTCTTTTATTGGTTGTCGACTGGTTCAATGGTACAGAAGCTGACCACATCGCTGCTTTACGAGCGCGACATACTTACACTGTGAGTCACAGCGAGAAAGTGCACTCAGCTGATAAATACGTAACAAATTACTATTTTACACGTGTTGTGGGCCCTCAATGTGTAACAAATCACTATTTCACACATATTAAGGGCCCCCAATATACGAGTACTTATGCGACTTCTACAGTAAATACTTAAAGCTATTGAGACGTCTTTGACACTTTCTTATGTGGCACTATTTATTTTCATAAACACCGCCTACATACTGGTCCAGTAGATATCACTTGATATTGTTTTTTTGCATTTTAGCATAGCATAATAAGCGTAAGCGTAGCATAAATAAAGCAGTCAGTCAGTTAATTGTGAAACTTTAGAGTCTTTGTTTTTATAGAATGGACAATCAGCGATACTACTCAAAAAATAAAATATTTTATTCTCTATTCTGACTTTGTATTTATTCGGAGTAAGCCCTGAAAGTATTATCTTTAATTAGATAATTCATTGTAAGTTATAATTCATTGTAGAGAAAAAAATATTTTTTTCTATTTTTTTTTTTAATTCATATTTTATAATAATCACTCAGAATATTAATAGTATTTATTATAATTTAGTATCATTAATACTCTCATTTGACTTTTTGTCAATTACTTAAGTTGTATTTTAATGTAGCCTATGAATTGATAATGTATTCGACTCGAAGGTAGGCCCTTAATAATAGAATAGTTTACTTTCAACATCCCCCATAGTATAGTGTTGACCCATATCAAACACGGTGTATGGGTCATTTGTCAATCTGTTTATATAATAATCGTTCCTTTAGATTTCTCGTTTATGAGTCATTCCGTAACATCGTCGGTCCGTGTTGAGTTAGATGTTTAATTTAAAAGAGGTTGTAGGTATGCGCTGAATCATTTTAAACACCCTCGAAATTTCAAGCAGATGTTGATGTGACAATGTCTTACCTAGTATTTTTTTTCTTAAATTAGTCACCTAATGAATATCTACTTGTAATACCTGTTTTTTAGAATAACTAATGCTGCTGCGGTTTATTTAACCGCCTATGAAATAACTAAATAGTCATTCAAATACCCAATAAAAATAGTAAAAATAGTATCTGAAAATTCGATCCTAACGCATCATTAGTAGATTTAGAAATTTTTGTTGTTAAACTTCTAACAAACTTTCGCTTACTTTTGCGCAGAAGAGAAACAGGCCACTAACAGTATTTAAGTGATAAGAAAATCTATAAATGTTTTTGATTTTTAAGAATGGTATAAAAGAATGTATTTTATATACCCAAATCCAAAACAGATTCAAAACGCTTTTGCCATATGCACGTGTTCCGATAATGAATTCCGTAAATAATACTCGTAGGCCGCTCTAAAACTCTATAATTGGGCTTTGTGTTTTGTTATCTTTGTAAAGACATAAACAAAGCTTTTCTCAATTGAAACGCACAATGCCGGTTTGCGTGCGTTAGAAAGAGATGCGATGTAGCCCACGTGAGGGACATCAACAATAGATAACAAAAAAACTAAGCCTACCTGGAAGGTAAAGGCGCTCGGGTTTTCCGCCCCCGCGCCGCGCCACTACAAGTCAAGTCAGTCTCATAGAAAGCCTTCGCGCAGGCGATCGTATCGGGTGACTTAACATCTAACCAATAGTTCAACTTCAAACCAATAGTTTTCCAGTTGTGTGCTCATTTACGGTGATTTTTGTCGGTGTCTGAGTGGTTTCCTATCTTGGACAGTGACGCAAGTCAACAGTTGTTAATTGCTTCCCGTTTCAACCACCTGCTGCTTCACCCGAACGCGGCCGGTGTCTTCCCGCCGAAAACACCTTTGAAACACTTTACTAGCCAAAGGTGCTAGTAATAAATATAAATAAGCTAACAGTTGGCATATTCTAACGTAGCTGGCGAGCGGAGTGGAATTCAAATGTAAAGTCTACTAGACGTGCGTGGTATACTTATTGCCTTATACGAAGTTGTCGCGATTGATAGAGATATGTATATTTAGCGCGCAGCCATTGTCTCCGATCACGACCGGTATGGTGATTGAATCTAAATGAGGGATCGAATTCAATTAATTCGCCAGGCGAATCGAGTTCGTGTTTAGTGCGAGCTATGCGGTGAGATGATCAAGTTTCGGTACAAGCGGAAGGAGACGAACGATGGCGGGAAAGGAGGGACGGCGATACAGAAGCAGAAGATCGAGGGTTTGAAGGACAGGGAGTTGCTGCCTCCGAAGGATTTGATAGGAGGCTCGCTGGCCGGCGTGCGGCACAACACGCTCCCGCGCTCGCGCCCGCCCTCCGCTGCGAGACGGGACCCACCCGAAACGCTTCTGAGTCAAACCACTTTGTCTCTTTTCAAAGTAAGTGCGCGCGCTGAATATAAAATGTCATGTAAATAATCACATATTTTATGTATAACGATTAATGTTTAATTCATTAATTTTAGAACGTTAGGTCTACCTAATTATAATCTACAATTCAGAATATTTATTACCTTAATGTAATGGCCATTAACTTGTAACGATTACTGTCTTTGTTTAAAATGTGCAATTATACTTGCCTAGCTAACTATCAATTCAAAGTAATTTATTTGCTTTTGTAATTAATGATTTCGTAATTATATTATTGTGCAAGTGAAGCAAGCAGGCATTGACGTGGAAGTTTCATTTTGGTTTTTGCTGCCGTGCGCTGATGTTCCGATAGAACCTGAATGGTTGAAGAAAGATTAAAACTGGTGTAAGAACAAAGCGCGTCAATCTTGATCTACAGATAATACAATGAACGCAAGAGTGCAACTCATTTCCGAGAATGAAAACAGTTAAAATTAGCATATTATCTGTTTTAAATAGATACCCACGTATATTAGTGTATGTACATTGTACACAATAATTATACTCAGGTAGTCTGTATAGATAAAGCTGTGTTGCCCCAGTGGATATGACCTCTGCCTCCGATTCCGGAGGGCTTAGGCTCGAATCCGAAATAAAAAGGTTGTGTGCATTTTAAGAAATTATATATCACGTGTCTCAAACGGTGAAGGAAAACATTGTGAGGAAACCTCACCAGAGAATTTTCTTAATTATCTGCGTGTGTGAAGTCTGCCGATCCGCATTGGGCGAGCGTGGTGGACTAATGGCCTAACCCCTGTCATTCTGAGAGGAGACTCGAGCTCAGCAGTGAGCTGAATGAGGATTAATAATGATGATGAGTCTGTATAGGTATACTAGCGGACGCCCGCAACTTCGGTCCTGTAAAATCTGTTTTTTTAGTTCATGGATTATTCCCGGAAAAAAGTAGCCTATGTTCTGCTCCAAGGTGTACTTTATCTCTACCTTACGGTTTAGCCGTGAAAGGATAACAGACAGATAGACTTACTTTCGCATTTATAATATTAGTACCTATAAATTTATCACAGCTTGCATCATCAGTTAATCTTGTTAATTGGAGATCACTGTCAGAAGTTAACAAGTATAATAATTATAATCACTTAGAATTATGAAATGTTTGATAATTTCAACGTCAAAAATTAATGTGCACTTAACAAGAGCACTTTTTAACCCCTGACGAAAATATGTTTTTAAGTTTGACATGCCTGTCTGTGTGCTGTAACTTCTAGACTAAAATCTTCGTTTAGATAGATACGCTTTTGAACCGTGATGCACATAATAGTATGTAGATACAGATAGGCCTATTACCTAGCTAGACTTGCATCGCTAACAAACTTTTTTAATGGTCGTCTTAAATACGTCTTAAATACCAAGTTAAATACAGTTACCAGTAAAGTGGTGAAAACTTGTGATGCATTGGTCGTTTTTGACCCCCCGGAGGCTATTGTGTCGAAGTCTCCAACGGCAATTTATTTAAAATGTAAAACAAGGCCCGTATTCATGTGGACGATAGCCAAGAGTTGTGCCTTGAATCGACTATTGTTTCCTGAAGCGACATTCGACAAAGCCTACTGGCGTTTTGTAATCATTTAGTTAGATAGGAAACCGTGCACGTGTTTTGCTGTAACTATTCTAACGCAGCTTCGGTCCTATTGTAAATTATTTTAACAGAACTGTCTGATCGTTAATAATATTACAGTGGTGTTTCATCTTTTTTAAACCTTAATAAGTAGTTTAATTTAATTTGTTCAGATTTTTTTTTAGATAAATTATAAGACTAGAAAATACTACAAAAATACACTGATAAAGTTCTCCCATTCTCTCTGGCTATTGATTTGAATAGATAGTAGATAACCGGACAGTTACTTCGGTAATGTCTCTAACTCTGGGTTTAGGCTTTCTTTTGTGAGAATTTTCGGTAGAATGAAATGCTCAATATGTCCGACTCAGGAGTCAAGCCCAACTTCTCGTCATCCGAAGCAGGGGCGTAGCTAACGATATATAAGCTCTATTAATGAAACGGCCCCCCGGACTACAGCGGCCCCTTAAGTGTGAAAGCAAAGATTAGTAAAATTTTATCCACATTCTCTCATAATCTGGTGCTTCCCGGGGAAAAAATCATAAAAAACTGCTAAAAAGATTTTAGGGATTTGGCCTGGCTCGTCTATTAGGCCTTCCAACTAATTTTGATACAAGGGCCCTCCAAGGCAAGGTACGTCACTGATCCGAAATCACATACGCTAACTACTAGACTAAAAGCGGAATTATATTTGTCTGACGTGTCGTGTCGTGCTCGTGACGCATCAGAACAGAATCGGTATCATACATTTTGTATGGCAACCGTTCACTTATGTATCGTGATATGTCGTGATGGCTTCTAATGTGTCGTATACAAAACTAGCTGACGCCGCGCGGTTTCACCCGCGTGGTTCCCGTTCCCATAGAAATATGGGGATATATATAGCCTATAGCCTTACTCGATAAATGGGCTATCTAACACTGAAAGAATTTTTGAAATCGGACCAATAGGTTCTGAGATTAGCACGTTCAATCAAACAAACAAACGAACTCTTCAGCTTTATAATATTACTACAGATGTATGATACCGATTCTGTTCTGATGCGTCACAAATATAATTCCGCTTTAATGAGGCAGTTATATGTTAGGAAATGAGTGTAAATAAGTAACTCGTGGATAGGTACCTACTTATAATCATCACAGGGTACAAAATGTTTGTTTCTGTTCACAATCCCACGCAACAATAGGAGAAGTAGCCGAGTTCTCAGCTTTTCCAGTGTTTTGCTCGATATGTACATTAATTTCCTTATACGGCGTACCTATCTCATGTTCTCTTTGTATCAATGGAAAATGGCATCGTTAAATATGTTTGAATGTTTGGTAAAATAGGAAAATATTTCATAATGTATCTATCTATATCTAATTGTATCATCATCACTTCATAATATCAGCCGATGGACGTCTACTGCAGGACATGGGCCTTTTATAGTGACTTCTAAACATCACGAGGTTTTCTTAATTGGTCCAGGTTAGGTTTCGGCAGTGGCTAGTTACCACCCTACCGACAAAGACGTACCGCTAAGCGATTTAGGGTTCCGATACGATGTCGTGTAGAAACCGAAAGGGGTGTAGATTTTCATTCTCCTCTTAGCAAGTTAGCCCGCTTCCATCTTAGATTGCATCATCAAAAATCAAGGGCTAATTTGTAAAAATAATTGAAAAAAAAAAACGATTTTGAGCCGCCTGCATCCAGCGAATCCTTGCGACGCGTTTGATGTCGAGTGTAGTATCGTGTAAGTAACGATAAGCACTTTAGAAAACACAGTTGTTTTCAAATCACAGACAGACACTTAATAATTCATCGTTAGTAACCCATATTCGGCTCACTGTTGAGCACGAGTCTCCTCACAGAATGAGAGGGATCATGCCAATAGTCAACCACGCTGACCCAATGCGTATTGCCAACTTTACACACCTAGAGAATTAAGAAATTTCTCAGGTATGCAGGTTTCCTCGCGATGTTGTCCTTAACCGTTTGAGACACGTAATATTGAATTTCTTTTAGTTTACTTGTAACTGAAAAGTTGGATGTGCATGCCCAGGACCGGATTTAAACCTACGCCCTCCGAATCGAAGGCAGAGATCATATCCACTGGGCTATTACGGCTCTCTTAATAAACTTAATATAAATACGAAAGGTCATTCATCACGAAATCTCGACAAACGCTTGATGCACAAAGATGAAATTTGGCAGGGAGGTAACTTATAATTAGTAGGTATCCACTAAGAACGGATATTACGATAGGGCCGGATTAAGGAGGTCTAAGGGCGAACGAAGCCGCTGGCGTCCGCTAGTTTTTTATATGTATTGATTTAAATCACGCTTTTACAAAATGAAGTTATTATGATGCACTTGGTTTGACTTGGTTGTCGACAGTGCATTAAGGCGCCGAGCGGAAGGCACGATGCAGTACTACGTCCGCCCGTGTACCGGATAACAGAATATTTTTTATAATTTCACGCCATGCTTTTAATGTCGCATAAATTAAAGGATGCACACAGGACAGATTTCATTTAAAACATACTTTACACATATATGCATTTTTTTTTGGTTTTAACTAAATATATATAATATAATACGCCTGGAATCTGAATGTTATTAAAATGTCTACGTTAAGGCAACTACAGTATTTATTTGGAAAAGCAAATTAAACATAGAATAAAAAAATTCGATTACGTAATATACAGTAGGTCCGTAGTTAGTTACGTACGGATACGGTAGTTACGTAGATACTATTATTTTAAGCGTACAAATATAGTATGAAGTTAAATGAAAGTCTATTTTCAACGCACGAAATTGAAAATGCAACTCTGCTCGAATAAAAACGTCGTGTTTTAAAAACGCTATCATGTCGACAAATACTTGGCAATGCATTTGTTGTATTTTAACGCTTTTTTTAAACGTCCGTTAAAAAACTCTCGTGCCAATGAAGGCTTAGGTTATCAGAATAAAATAAGCGGGTAATTTGGAAGTCATGTCACATTACAATAGATAGCAATGTCGAAGCAACAGAAAGTAAAACAAAATGATTACGACACATACTCGTATATCAAACAAAAAAAAACAAAGCGTAATTTTTTACATTAACGTCTGGGCCGGGTCATGCGGAGCGTGTTTTGGACCTCTATTTTCGTGACATACTGGTTTTGGTAACCATAGACCGATTCAGACGGATTTAAACCTTGATTAATTGTATTAAGTATGAATATTGTGTAAAAGTTTAACAGCTTTCGTGATAGACCCTCTCTATCACTTAGATCTGATTATCTCAATGGTTCGAGTTGTCCGCAACAAAGTGATTGAACTGACTGCTATACACATTGCACAAGATACCAGATTGACAATAATGGAAACAACAATTTGATTAACAATGCAGGCTGATTCACTAACTTTGACATATGTTTGTTGACAAATACGAAATTGATATTCTATGTAACAAATGTCATCCGATATTACTGACAACCCTTTGTGGATAGGTAATAGTAGGTAGTAGATGACATTTCTCAGTTGATTTCAGGTTATTGGTGAATAGGCCAGCTGATTTGAGCTAAATCCATTTGTTCTAGAAGATACTAATTACCCAGAACCTTTGATCCTTTTGTAAGGGGATCCTTTGGCCGTTAACGTGAATTTGGTAGGCCAAATAACAACCGTCATTTATTTTTAATTGAAACAGTCTTACTATTAGTAGTTATAATGTTCTTGTACCAGAATTGGCATTGCTACCATGATTGTCAGTGTAAATACAAACTAAACGCTACATCCTATACTCATCTGAATGGGTAGAGACGACGTGTTCCTAGCATGTCTTGCAAAGCATTGCTTTGTCATAGACTGGTTTTCACTTAAGAAATCTGTGTGTTCCATCGACTAAATTACTTTTTAAAAAAATATTCATCATCATCATCATCATCAGGCGACAGACGTCCGCTGCTGGACATATGCCTCTGGCAATGGAGTTCCAAGCATAATGGTCTCGAGCCACCAGCATCCAGCGGCTTCTTGCAATCTGCTTAATATCCTTGGTCCACCTTGGGGTCGACCAACACTGCGCTCTCCGGTGCAGGATCACCATTCCAGCACCTTGGGAAAAAGTATTAACCTTTGAATATTTTCTTCTTTTCCAGGAGCTATTCGCCCAATTGCAATGGTCGGCAGAGCGAGCGCCCGCGGCGGACAGTCTCCGCCGGGCGTTGGGTGGCGGAGGCGCGCGCTTCCAGCTCGGCTGCATGGCCGACGCGAGCGAATGCTTCGAGCACTTGCTCCTACGGGTGCACGCGCACGTCGCCGCCGGCAGTGGGGACAAGAGAGACGATGACGCCTGCCGGGCGCCACACTGCGTGCCTCACAGGAAGTTCGCCATGATGCTCGTCGAGCAGTCGGTGTGCGGCGCCTGTCAAGCCACTTCGGAACCTCTGCCCTTCACTCAGGTTCGTGCTAGCATAGATGCTTCATATTCATATTTATTCATATTTTATTAGATTAAAAAAAATATAAAAAAGATTGAGGACCCATACCAATAGTTGATGAAGACTGCCAGTGCCTTTTAATCTTGAAAAATACTTGTAATCAATTATTTCCAAAACCATTTATAGGTGAACCTACAAACTTACTACTCGTAGGTAGGAGTCGTAAACCGAGTCGTAAACTCGGTTACACATAAGGTGGGTCATCTTATAGGCTCAATAGTCAGTAATTTGACCGAGTGAAACTCTTAAAACAGAAAGAGGACCGTCATGCTCTGCGAGTTATATAACAGCTTAGTACAAGTACTAAACTTGTTCCCTCACAACTGCGTTCGCTACTGTGTACTTTTAGTGTTTTTCAATAAATTAAATTACCCATGTTTCCCATTTATTTCCTCAGATGGTTCATTACGTCTCTGCAACAGCACTAACCGCACAAGCAGCTCTTGGCGAACACGGTGACAGCTTTGGCCTGCTACTGAAGAAGGCTGGAGGCATGGGCGACATACGTGATTGTCCCGTAAGTATTATTTGCTAATTAATTAAAATGTCTTACTCTTATCTAAATCATGATTATCTATATTCTTGTAAAATCTAGGAAGACGTAGTAGTCTACATATTTCTTTTTCTTTTTTCGCAGAACGCTTGTGGAGCGAAAATACAAATCTGCAGAACACTGATGAATCGTCCTGAAGTTGTATCCATTGGCATGGTGTGGGACTCCGAAAGGCCAGCTGCCGAGCATGTTGCAGCGGTTTACGCGGCTTTGGGGACAGAGTTACGACCGACGGATGCATTCCACGCTTGCGTCGACAGAGCCTGGGCAGCGCGCGCCACGCACCAGCTCGTTGGTCTCGTGACTTACTACGGCAAACACTACTCTACCTTTTTCTTCCATAGTAAACTACGCTTATGGATATACTTTGACGATGCTGACGTCAAAGAAATAGGACCCGAGTGGTCACAAGTAGTAGAAAAGTGCAAGAGAGGCCGATTCCAACCTCTTCTTCTCTTGTACGCCGCAGTAGATGGTACGCCATGCGATACTCGCCACGCTCCTAAAGACGTAGTGCCATTCCCCGCACCCGAGCCACGAAGAGCAGTCACTCCCGCTCCCGAACGACCGATGGCTGGATACGCTAGAAGAGCTGTCACTCCTGGCCCTGATAATGATAGTGATTATGTAAGTAGGAAAGCAGTCGAGAACATGCTAGACGTTCAAGCCAGTCGAAGAGCCCAGTTAGCGAGAAGTCTGAGTACAAGCTCCGCTTCAGACACGCAGGAGAGGCCGAGAGCCCGCAGGGACTCTGGCAATTGGAGTGGAGATAGAAATAGTGCCTCGTCTGCTTCCTCTTCTACGGTGGAAAGTCCATACATGTATCCAAGAGGACGTGGTCCAGGTAGCATCCCGAGTAGCCCGACTAGAAAAGGAGAATTATCTAGCGGAGGTTCTTGCGACGCTGGTTATGATTCCTACTCGTTATCTTCTACTGACAGTCTTCCTCTACAACAAGGCTTAAGACATAACTTACAACTTGCCCAAATCCCAGAGTTAACCACTCGAGGTGACTGCGAAGCGCTTTGTCTGGAAGCGGATAGGTTATTAGAGAAATCGCGCCACGCTGAAGACGCGGCTGATTATGAAACCGCTCTTGTACTTTGTGATGCTGCAGCGGCTAAAGCTCGCGCTGCAATGGATGCACCTTATAACAATCCGCATACAATGACATTTGCCCGAATGAAACATAATACTTGTGTGATGCGGGCGCGCAGCCTCCAACGCCGAATGGCTGGAATGAACAGAGTCACAGAAATTCCGCAATCAGCGGCTGTCAGAAATACTAAGTGTGGCCTTGAAAGTTCACCTACGACAATTGAGATTTACGCCACCTTGCCTAAAAAGAAAGGTTCAGCTAAAAAATCACCAAAAAATATCGAAGACGATATAGATAACCCACCTAGAGAGCGGCCGCCGCGACACAAATCTCGGGAGGAGGAAAAAGTCAGAGAAAAGCGATCAAGAAGTGAAGACCGCAGCCGCGCCCGAAAAGAAATATCTGTAGCTCCAGAAAAGAAGGAAGAACCCACCGAAGACAAAAAAGCTAACAAAAAACAGCATAAAATTCGTAGAAAATTACTAATGGGTGGATTAATTCGAAGAAAAAATCGTTCAATGCCGGATCTAACGGAAGGAGCCGACGCTAATAATGAAACTAAAAACAAGGAGACTCGTGTATCTTCTGTAGATGATGCTGACGTAGGCAGAAGAAAAGCTGAGGACAAGAGTAATTTGAGTGGTTATTTATCTGAAGGACACTTGGAATATTCAGCGGCGAGTGGAACGAATCCTAACTTAGAGAGAAGTAAGCTAATGAGGAAAAGTTTCCATGGAAGCGCTGGTAAAATACTGACCGCTGCAAAAGTGCCTCCACCGCCGCCGCTGCGAACGACTTCTCAGCTTAGCGGGACTAAGTTCGAGTCAGAAGTAATAGAGCACGGTATCCAATCACGACCACAACAACCATTACCACCTTCTACTCAAGGGGAATATTCCTATTCTCACGACAATGAAGAAGACTGTGGCTTTTCGGAACAATACGGGGAAGAACATCAGTCTCTGCCGTTTCTTCCGTCTTACGATGATAACGCTATGAACCACTATAACAATAGACTAGATGATTCCCCAGATACGTCCCAAAATTTTCATACAGTAGTAACTAAAGCTATGATCCATCAAGAACAGAGTCCTGTTAAGAGAGATATTTCAAACATATTGCCCTCTCCGAACAATATTCAAAATCTAACTAACGTGTTTGACAACGGTGTGGATGTTGTCGACTGTGCTATGCCGAGTAGGAGATCGCCACCGATGTTTGAATTACCACCATATCCGAGTCCTATGAACTCTGTCAACCATTCAAGACAACCTAGTGAAGAATTTCCTCCACCCCCACCGCCAATAGTTATCGCACAACAAAACTTGATGCAATTACAAGATGAACTTATTAAATTACACCAACGTAATAACAATAACAATACTGATATGAATAATTTTGGTCATTCATATAATCATCAAAATCAAAATAAAAATCAAATTGACACACAAAATGATTCACTTCTAGCCCAGTTACAAGAAAAAAGAAATCAAATTCTTAGAAATGAGGAATGTATTTCAAAGCTTAATCAATTAGAAACAATTGGCACTCCAGGAGATAATTGGCTTAGAGAATTACAAGCGAAACAAGCGGCTCTGAGATTAAAACGTTCTGGTTCACTCGAATGCCAGCTTTCGAGTACTAATGAGAGCCCACAGCAATCTTTCGAAAATAATAACAATGTAAGAAATATAGCATCCAGATTCGAAACTAACGCACAAAGTATACCCAATGAAGGAGAACGAACTCATGTCGGTTATGTCGGTATTGGAGGTAGTCGTGACGTCATAAACTGTTCTAACCAATCCAATAACAGAATATACGCAAGACGCGCTTCATCATCTTCTATTGATCCAAAGTATAACGACGATGAAGACCAAAAGAACGTACACGGTGGTCTATACGGCGATCGTACAAAGCCTAAGAAAAAGTCAGTCTCTTTCTGTGATCAAGTTATTTTAGTTGCAACAGCCGAAGATCAAGAAGACGACAGTTACATACCTAACCCAATTTTAGAAAGGGTATTAAAGTCGGCTATGAATAAACCAGAATTAACGACGATTCCGCTTCAGACGGATAAATCATCACTTCAAAGAACGGAATCATTTGACAGCCAATCTTCGAGGTCCACGATATCGACGTTATCACAGACATCCTATGTGCCGAACGATGGAGGTCATGCCGACTACTACCGAGTACAAAACTCTTACCCCACGTATGAAATAGCTCAAACAAGGCCACAACAGCAGTTCAATCCTCAGAAAAGCACATCAGTACATGGCACCAACTCACCGGTACTAGTAAACCCGAATCCAAATTTACCAAACACTAATCAGATTTATCAAGCTCTTCCGGCTACTTCTCAACAGAATACAAACAACCCGATACCTTATAATCAACCACCATCTGCATATTCCAATCAAAGCAGCACTAGCCCACCGAACTTTAGCCAAAATCCTGCCAACAGGCTCACACCCACATCGCATAACGCACCCTACATGACTAAACATGTCCCAAATATACAAAGGCCTATGCCGAACTCCTATACGCATCCGACAAATCAGTCGCATCAAATACATCAACCGCCAAACAACAATTACTATCATCTAAGATCGTCACAACCCGCTGTGTCTTATCCCAACTACTACAACCCACCGACCAGTTACGCTAATTCTGATTATTCTAGTCGATACCCCCAAGTGAATAGTACAAATAATTACAACAGCTCGCCCTACCAACGAGTTCCACCTCCACACGGAGAGGTGCCCGTTGAGAACTACAACAATACTTACCAGAAGGTTCCTAACAACTACTATCTTGACAACAACGCGAACAACCAAAATCGCATCAGTGATGCAAGGAATTATACAAATACTCATCAACGCGCTCCAATGTACAACCAACCTCTGGAGAATGGTTCAAGCGCTGAACAATATCAGTATTCTCAAAATGGTTATAGTCCTTATCAGCATTTGCCGCCGCCGAAACAAATACAAAAGAAATCTGTATCCTTTGAACCTGGGACCAAAGGAGGGATGGATTCTCCTATACCACCGCAAATGACTGGAAATTATACAAACGAAAGTCAACCAACGTCATTGATGTCAGGCCAAAAATCGCCTTGTAATTTATGTCGTAAGAAAACTGTTAACCCTCCAGCTATATACTGCCCTGATTGTGATTACTATATGTCAAGGTTCAAACCACGGTCATAGCAGCGTCTATGACGAAATACGAATTAACCCTACCGAATGAAAAGATTTTATAAATAAATATTAGTTAATTAAGAAAATGTAAACAACATAAAAATGCTAACGGAAGATATTAATATACATAAGTATATGATTACAATGAGTTGATAAGAATAGATTATTCGAATTGAAGTGGATACGACTGATCTCAAATAAGCCTTTTAAATATTCCCTTCTCTAATTTAAATTAGATTTTTCCTGCTTGTACAATATAATCTACTTAAGTATTTTTTATATAAGTAAGCTATTTTTGTACGACAATTTAAATACATTTGTTACTCTAAAATTAAAATACATCATTTTTAAATTGTAAGGTTTGTTTTATTTTTCCGAATACATTTACTACTGTAGTTTAAGGTTTTTGTTCATTTTCCGTATAAGCGGAAGGGTGATTTCTCACAAAAGAAACAAATATATAAATATGACAGTGACAGAACCTATGTAGGACAAAAAGTGACCAAGGAAAAAATAGGTTATTGACTATTGTCATTTCTGAAGAGAAAACTGCAATTTCACATGTTTTTTTTTCCTATTGAGCAGAGATATTGGATTACCTTTTACTAATTTTTGCTTTCACACGTATGCGACTCTTGTAGTCCGGGGGCTAGTATCATTGATACGGCTGCTATGGCGATAGCTACGTCCCTGGTTCAGTGGATTCAATTATTTTCCTACAAACGCAAACGATAGCAGATTTTAAGTACGCACTGGTAGCTATAGGTACCTACTATAATAAATTTTGTTAGGTACATTAAAAAACAAAAAAAAAAATGCAATTTAAAATAAACCCAGTAGGTTCTATTAAAATGTAATGAATAACCGGCTAAGTGCGTGTAAGGCCACGCGCAATGTTAGGTTCCGTAGATTAAGATAACACTTTATTCCGTAGTTCACAAAAAATCGATAACGTACCCTCACAATGGTATAGACGATAAACAGTTCATCCTTAGTTTGCATGTAAGGAAGGAACCCTAAACGAAATATTGTTCAGTTTTAATGTACATACCTACTCATGCTAAATTACAGCTTTCCAATAGGTAGGTAATGGAAATCGGGATAGTGGTTTTGGAGATAGTGGCGACATTGCTTTGTACAAACATTCTCTCACCCCAAACTCATACGACTGTAATATTTTCGTAGCTACTACGTAACGGCGTAAATATAATAAAAAGTAGAAAATAATTGTTTCATCTACTTGGATTTAATATAAAATACAGCTATTTTTTTACTGAAATATTAAAAGGTGGTTATAGATTTATTTGATATTGTTACAATTAGTTTTTAAAATGCAAATTCCTAAAAAACATAAAACCCAAACAACAATACAAAAACCTAGAACCCATCGTTTTAAAAAATTAACTTCTGTCAAGTTGGCAATTTCACAGTGTTGCCTAACAAAATTCAATTCGTTATTTTTGGGGAGAATTAAATAAATAAAATTGTTAGACAAAAATTGAGATAAACTAAATGTTTTATTAAACTATTACACCATTAGTTTTTATTATTATAAACACATAACTTTGAAACAATGGTTTATTTGTTTAGTTTACAGCCGAGTGTAACATTATTAAGCATGTTTTTCAGTATCTGAGTGGTTTCTATACTAATATTATAAAGAGGTAAAATTTGTAAGTTTGTAAGTTTGTCACATTTTTAAAATGGGGTAATCTTCGGAACTACTGGTCCGATTTTAAAAATTCTTTCACCAGTAGAATGCTACATTATCGGGGAGTGCTATGGGCTATATTTTATATTGGTATCATATATATTAGCCGAGTTATCACAGTTTTTGTCATACAGGTCGGACTGAAAATCCTCTTAAACAGACTTATTCGCATGCGCTGCCTTAACTATTGTGTAAAATTTAAATTAATGTATGGAGACTTTATGTATCTTTAAAAGTTCTACAAAAAAGTCCGCGACACCATATATCTATCTTCTATATATTAGCAGATATAGTAACTTTTGTGTTTTAAAAATTATTAATTTTATATACTTAGGTTTACGTCATTATTTATACAACTAAACTTTAATCCTTATTAAAATAAATTATTTAATAATCACAAGGATATTATGGAGATAAGATTTGCCCTTTACAGTATGTTAATTACTTAAATAGTTTCGGAGATAATACAAAATTTGTAAAAGACGCAGAAATTCCGCTATATGACGCCCGGCGCTTTAATTTACGTAGTTCCCGTTCCCGTGTGAATATGGGGATCAAACATAGCTTATGACACTCGCAAATAACGTAGCTTTCTATTGGTAAAACAATTTTCCAAATCGGTCCAGTAGATCCAGAGATTACCTCCTACAACCACACGAACTTTACCTCTTTATATTATTAGCATAGAAGTCTCTATTTCTCTTGGTCATACCACCACTCTCGAAGGACTGGACCGATTTTGCTAAGGGTAGGAGTAAGATAGAGAAGTTACAGGGTAGGGTCGGGTACGGGTAGGGAAGCGTAGGGGTAGTGTAGGAGTAGGGTAGGGGTAGGGTAGGGGTAGAGGTAGGGTAGGGGTAGGGTAGAGGTACGGGTAGGATAGGGTAGTGGTAGGGTAGGGGTAGGATAGGCGTGAGATAGGGGTACGGGTGGGATAGGAGTAGGAAAGGGAAAGGGTACGGGGAGGGTAGGGGTAGAATGGAGGTAGGGTATATGTAGGGGTTGAGTAGGGTAGGGTTGGGGTAGGGGTAGGGTAGGGGTAGGGTAGGGTAGGGGTAGGGTAGGGTAGGGGTAGTAGTAAAGTTGACATCGAAATTTACGCGGACGAAGTCGCGGGCGTCCGCTAGTCTTTAAATAAAATTATATGTTCTCGTATATTATTTATTATAAAAACTCAACAAAATATAAAAGTTTCTTTTAAATTGGTTTAGCTAGCTTAAAAAATCTTAAAGCTTAATTTTTTGAAACGTCAAGTTTGATTATTTGTAAATTTTTCTGGAATACTCTTGAATATGTTGTATAATTATTAAATTAGATAAGAGGCCAAGTAATATACTGATTTAATGAATATAATTTAATTTAAAACAAACAGATTGATTTTCAAAAGTGTGTTCCATCACGCGGCGAGAAGATAAAGATGTCACTGCAAATATAAAATCAAATATGTTTTGTACATAGATACATAGATAGATGATAAACACGGTTACCAATATACTAATATTGCCAACCCAATTATCATTTTACAATAACTACCACTGGTTTGGAAGGCAGGTCCTACTGAGAAGCGCCGGTAGTAAATTTTATAGTTGCTCCACAGAGCAATCAATTATATATAGATGGAGCGTACGGGACACGACGGTGTCGTAGTCGCTCCAAATACAAAATTCAAAAACGAATACATATTAACTACTATTTTTTTATTAGTAATTATTGATTATTATATTATTTTCGTAATTGTTGTTAGTGTTAAATTTTGAAATACAAATTATGAAAAAGTTTGTAGGTATATGCGGGTGTCAAGGAGACAAGTTTTTTAATGGATTTCACCGGTTTCAGTACGTTGCTTGTAAAGACTAACTCTGGCAGTGTTGCCAGTTCGGTCTTGTGAGAAGTTACCCGAAATATTAAAAAAGTAACCTTTTTGTGTAAAAAGTAACCTTTTCACTAACTACTCTTGCTTTTTGCGTTCCACAGCATGGGTAAACCACCATTTCAGCCTCTGGGGGCTAAAGTAATTTTGTTTTTTTTTTAATAACTGTCTGTTACGAATATTAGCCAAGTACTAAATTACTATAAACTGAAGATTTTACTCGTAAATAGAATCATCTTAAGTAAGGCCCTGATTGTTTGCCTTTTCCTCATGGGATAAGAAAAATACTATTAAAGAGCAAGAATTTAAAAAAAAAATATTTCTTAAATTCATACTTGATTTTTTTACGAAATTCAATGTGACTGCAACTTACTTATTTCGCAACGTCAATTGTAACGTCTTCATTTATAGTGAGATTGACACAGAAACATCGATGACTTCTTGAGCATTTGTCCGCATTTCTTGATTTAACGACCGTTCTGTTTTAGATATACGAAATTGTAAGTTAATTCTAAAAATTCCTAAATATCACGTAAAAGTAACCTTTTTATTAATGTAACCTAAAAGTAACCAATGCAGTCAAAAAATCACCTAAAAGGTTACAAAAGTAACCTTCTGGCAACACTGAACTCTGGTTACTCTGTGAGTTGCTATTTAAAAATCATCATTCTTTACAATAGAGTTTTTTTTATTTATATTTTATGTTTCATACATTAAAATAGTTGTTCCAAATAAAATGGGTAATTTTAATCTTACATATAGCAACACTAAAAATTGGCATTTCATTTTACCAGTTCTCTAATGGCGACCACCAATGACGGGTCGCCTGCTGGAATCTGACGTTCAGTTATTATTTAGGATATTATTAGATACTGTGTTTACGTAAACATGACGGGAATTTTACCGAGTTACCAACGATTCGTTAACGGGGTGCCCGTGCCGTCCATATCCAGACGCTCGTTTCGTCTTCGCGAAAAATATTTGATTATTTCTGTTCTCTTGACATTTGGGATCGTGTGGCTAGGTGCACTTTTCTATTTGCCCGAGTTCAAAAGTTCCACGAGTGTGAACGACAGTGTTTATAATGTGTACAAACGTATACAAAAAGCTGGGCCAGAGCTCCTCATGCCTCCGCCTCTCGCTCAGAACGAAGTCGGTGACTTCCCCGTGGTGGGAATCGCACGTCATGGGGAGGAGGGTGACGACCCTCACGTAGTTGAAGACAGGAATCGTTTAAAAGCGAAGATAGACGAGGACATGGGTATGAAAGTTTTAGAAAGGCCTCAGTTTGACGTCGCACCATCTGGCTCGTCTTCCCGAGGGCCCAGCAAACCTCCAGTGGACGCCATCGAGGAGCCAGCACTGGGTAACAATGCTGCTAACAAGAATGTGTCCCCACCGGCCCTGAAGGTGGATAGTGCAGTCCAGAAGTATGTTATACCAGCCATGGATCCAGGCACAGATATAGACGTCCGGCGTAAAAGGGATACTGTTAAAGAGGTAAGACTATCAATGTTCCATCAAATATGCTCAAATAATTATAAGGATGGTATGTTAGACTGCTTTCAAAACATTCCTCACTTTCATTGATACAATTTGTCTTGAACAGTAGTGAAACTAGAACATAAATCAATTACTATAGATATATCAATTGCTAGACATAGCACAAGTAAAGATTTGGAATGTGACCAGATCATAGTCAGCCGAGCTGGCCAAGTGCAGAATCCATTCTTGACACATTTTGAGTTTAACATTTTAACTCTAGTTTAAACATAAAATCTACTATGACACAAATATATATGTATACTATAAAGAATATAGTTAGTGTTCTGGACTTTTTTTATGGAATTATTGAAGGCTTAAAGATACCATGCAAAACTGTTTTCAATGACATGCAACAGTTTTGACAGAGCTTAAAAATGATTCTGATATATGAGGGGAGTTTCAGTATTTCAGTAAGGGTTTAAGACTCGCTTTATGTCATCAAGTCCACCTGGTGGGGGGTCGACCAACACTGCTCTTTGTAGTGTGAGTGCTTGGGACCCCAATGCCACTTCAGCTTCGCAACTCGTTGAGCTATATTGGTGACTTTGACTCTTTTGTGGATTTCTGATTCAATCACTCAGAGATTCATATCTCTCATTTGTGGTGCATTTTTGTTGAGACTGCGGAATTTTCTCATAGCCTTCTTACTTAATAACATCGTCGTCATCAACCCATATACGGCTCACTGCTGAGCTCGAGTCTCCTCTCAGAATGAGAGGGGTTAGGCCACCACGTTGGCCCAATGCGGATTGGCAGACTTCACACACGCAGAGAATTAAGACAATTCTCTGGTATGCAGGTTTCCTCACGATGTTTTCCTTCACCGATTGAGACACGTGATATTTAATTTCTTAAAATGCACACAACTGAAAAGTTGGAGGTGCATGCCCCGGAACGGATTCGAACCCACACCCTCCGGAATCGGAGGCAGAGGTCATATCCACTGGGCTACCACGGCTCTTAATAACATAGTTCAGTATATTAAGTATCTACTTGTAAAAGGGCTTAGTATATTTAATTGTAATGCAATATAATGATATGATAATATTTTCATTACATAATACACACTAAATGTTGACAACTTAAATACCTTTAATCATGTTATTAATGTTCATCAACTTTATGATTGTATCAATAGTGTGTTGATATTAAACTATTGTGTAATACCACAGAATAAATAATAACAAGTCTACAAGGTCACCACAACAACGCTACACTAGACTAGACCTATTTATTGCTTTTTCTCTACCACTGACAATTTGTAGGGTTTGGTTGGTAGATGTTTATAGAAAATTAATATTTTTGTCGCCTTTGCTTATAATATGGGTTAGTTATAATTATTATAGTTGAAACTCAGAAACAGTATCTACAATGTAGCTAAGAAACTCACAATAAATTTCAATCTTATTTAAAATATTCTTATGTCTAGCGTCTAGCATGTAGTGTCTTGTTTCAGCATAACAATGTGGTGATGTCTTTAAGTGGGAAGGCTGTGGATCATATTGGTTTCATAGATAGGTAAATGCAAACAAGCCCTTAAGACAAACTCTGGGTGATAGAAATTTGATATTAACACATCTATGTATCATTATCCACACCATCATCTTTGAAAGAAACAAAGATAATCTTGAAATAAATGTAAATCTGAAATCCTTGTTATTCAATAATCCAGACTGCACAATAAAAGGGAACAAATATTATCACCTAACAAATTAACTTACTAAAAATAGTTGTGTTTAAATTATTTATGTGATAAAATTGGATGCAACATCATATCAGCTAAAATACTCTATAATCTGCTTAGAGACCTGACTAGAACTAGTAATAGTAGTAGCATTCTATATTAGAAAGAGTATCCAAGATAGGTAGGTAGGTTTAGTAGGATCCTACCAAGTTTGAATATGAGAAGGGAGGAACAACATGATTGGTGATTAACAACACAAATGGTAATTTGTTGATGTGCATCATCAAGAAAACCTTAAACCTAAACCCAGGTCACAAGGCCAGGAATCTGCATAGAGTTTTCACTCTGCCATATCCAAATAAAGGATCCAGTATCTGTACGGTAAAGTCATGAAATACCAAGATTTTCGTCTCTCTAAATACTTAGGTGTGTCTACAGTATAATTGAATAATTAACATCACTTATATTAGTTTATCACAACTACTTTATCAGTGTGAATGATTTATGTGATTTAATCAGTTCGCAAAGTGGCTACTATACGAGTAGTGGGTAATCAAAATGTACTACACACACACACACACACTACATTGACGCGACTACTCTCTTTCTCGCTTTCAGAAAATGAATACCATTGATTTTGTTTAATTAGACCTTGACTACATTCTCACCTGATGGTAAGTGATGATGCAATATAGGAGTAGGATGAAAATCCACAACCCTTTCGGTTTCTACACGACATCGTACGGGAACGCTATATCGCTCGGCGGTACGTCTTGCCGGTAGGATGGTAACTAGCCACGATAGACGCCTCCCACCAGCCAGACCTGGACCAATTAAAAAAATCTCAATCGGCCCAGCCGGGGATCGAACCCATTACCTCCGTCTTGTAAATCCACCACGCACACCGCGCCACGGATACAGTCGAAAATACTCAATACAGTTATACTACTTGTGCACAAAAATACCGTTGTTCGTCCATCAGGTGATGTTTTCTATTTGGTGCAGTCATCGGAAGGGCATTGGCATCTCATGTTAGAAAAGAGAAAGTGAAACTCTAGTATTAACTAAAGCAAAGAGGGGAAAAGACTGTTTAGCATATTCTGCTACACGGATATGTACCTACCTACAAGTAATTTTCTCTATCGCGCAAATATCGTCACTGTTGGACCGTTAGACAAGCAATAATGTAGCGTCAACGCAATAGGAACAAATCATTTTTTTTATTGATAACACCATAACAGGGTAACGGATAGTGCCTACAGGAGGCTTGATATCATATCTTGCACGAAAATCACCGACCTCTAGTTGCATTTACAGAGGAAAAGACCGTTTAGCATATTGTCACTGTACATAACATCATTGGCTATACGGATATGTTTAAGTACTTTTCTGTAGCGTGCAAATATT
The DNA here is from genome assembly GCF_947172395.1 of Bicyclus anynana. Taxonomy (NCBI): domain Eukaryota; kingdom Metazoa; phylum Arthropoda; class Insecta; order Lepidoptera; family Nymphalidae; genus Bicyclus; species Bicyclus anynana. The sequence continues at coordinate 5,452,967 of NC_069094.1, forward strand.
GTCAATAGTTGATTGTTAAACAAGCAATAATTTAGCGTAAACGCAATAGGAACAAACCATTTTTTTATTGATAACACCGTAACAGGGTAACGGTTTTGTGCCTACAATCGGCTCTTAGGCGGGTCGAAAGTGACACATCTTGCACGAAAATCGCCGAGCGCCAGTCGTACTTAGAGAGGAAAAGACCGTTTAGCATATTGTCACTAAACTTATATAAAATTCATTTCAATGACTATAGGTATGATATGATACGGATATGTTTAAGTACTTTTCTCTAGCGTACAAATATTGTCACTGGTGGACTTCTCTATTGGGCAAATATCGTTATTGAAGGACCGTTAGACAACCAATAATGTAGCGTCAACGCAATAGGAACAAACTATTTTTTTATTGATAACTACGCAACTGAGTAACGGTTTTGTGCCTACAGTGGGCTCTGAGGCGGCTTGATAGTGATACAATAAATCTTGCACGAAAATCGCCGACCTCCAGTTGCATTTAGAGGGGAAAAGACCGTTTCGCATATTTACACTGCTATACAGATATTTACGCGTACATAGGTACTTTTCTATAGCGCGTAAATATCGTCACTAAAGTGTTTTTCTGATAGCATTGGTACGGTGACAGTCGCCTCTGTGACGTTCATAATGCGTACTATTATCGTGAATCGCAAACTTTTAAGAGTACAAACGAAAAGGAGATTTAACTTCACGTCTTACTAGACACGGGCATAAGTTAGTTATTTCTGCATATCGTCTCCAAAAAGTAAAAAAAATCTTTTGTAGGTTTGGGTGTACTCTTCTATAACAAGATCCCCAAGACTGTGGTGGACCTGCCAATGCATAGCTTTAAGCAATGTGTTAAAAAACATTTACTTAGTCGAGGTTACTACAACATTGATGAGTTCCTTAAAGATAAAAGCGCTTGGAGGCCATTGGATCAGCTTCCACCTTCACACAAAAAGTAAAACTATAAGAAATTGTAATGTTATCATCAATAGGGATGATGACACTTTTTTAAATTGTATATAAATTAAGAGTATGCTAATAGTAAAGCAATTTTGTAAAAGAAACAGGGTATCTGCGATCATTACTTTCGGAGCTACAGGAATTTAAAGGGTCAGATTAGCAGCGCTGCCGCGGAACCTTGAAAAACGCCCCATACAAAATGACACGAACTTATGACGTCGTAGGTAATGTAATGATCGTTAGATTTGTATGTGCGTTCAAACAAAATTACTAATATCTTTGTTATTTGTGCGTTTATGTATATACTTTATATATTAAAAATTGTCACATTAAATGTAAGGAAGCTAAAACTGTATGAATTTTCTTTTAATTACGATAAAAGATTTTTAATAGATTTTGAAATTTTATAATCTCATTTATTTTGCAAATATCCAGACAATATTTCCTTTTTATGTATAAATTAGTTAACATTGACCCTATTAACCCGAATGTATCATAAAAATCAATACATTCAAACCTAGTCATCATCCCCATTGTAAATTATAATACTGTATGATTTTTAAAAAAGAGCAACTGTTGAGTTTCTTGCCGGTTTCTTCTCAGCAGAACCTGCCTTCCGAACCGTTGGTAGAATCTTTACAAATAGTCAACTGACGTGTCAAAAGTGCTTGTAAACTGAGCCTACTTCAATTGATTTGAATGAAACGAACTGCAGTGGACCGTTAGACAAGCAATAGGAACATTTTTTTTATTGATAACACCGTACCATGGTAACGGTTTTGTGCCTACAGCCGGCTCAGAGGCTTGACACACATCTGGCACGAAAATCGCCGACCTCAAGTTGCACTTGTGGTGGCGTCAACAACCGCTCACGGAACCGCAACACACTTTTGGAACAATATCGTATGATAAGAACCAGTTTGAGTAAGGTCGGACGGGTTATTGTTTTTTAAACAGGCATGTTATACTACAAACACGCTTGACCGAACTTAATTAGGCTCAGATTGTGTCGTACTGCTTACTTGTTGAGATGATACCTAGGACTAGGACTTATAAGTTTTCATTGAAGCACTGATATTTTTCGAAAAATCATGTTTTCATCTTGCTACAACTAATTATTATTACTTAGTCATCTACCACTGATATCAAAAAGGCGAAGTTTGTTGTTGTTGTGCGCTAAGCTTATTTTCGTGTTTAATAGTTCATTTATCGAGGAAGGCTATAATAACAGCACACTATAATAATAACGTACCGCCAAGCGATATAGCGTTCCGGTACGATGTGGTGTAGATACCGAAAGGGGTGTGGATTTTCATCCAACTCCTAACATGTTTGCCCGCTTTTATCTTAGACTTTAATGCATCATCACTTTAAATCAGGTGAGATTGTAGTCAAGGGCTAACTTATAAAAAATAAATAAGAGCGGAACATCAATGAAAAATGTGGCAAAAACGCGAAAAATTATTTCTTCTAAAACTTCCGTTGCATACGTTACTCTAATAATACGTAATCGTTCCCTTTTAATAGTTCTAAAAGGATATCCACCAGGACAAAGTCGCGGGCGTCCGCTAGTTTTGAATAAATGTATAATACATTTTGGCGCAGTGGTATGCGTGGTGGATTCACAAGACGCAGGTCCTGGGTTCGATCCCCGGCTAGGCCGATTGAGATTTTCTTAATTGGTCCAGGTCTTGGCTGGTGGGAGGCTTCGGCCGTGGCTAGTTACCACCCTACCGGCAAAGACGTACCGCCAAGCGATTTAGCGTTCCGGTACGATGTCGTGTAGAAACCGAAAAGGGGTGTGGATTTTCAACCTCCTCCTAACAAGTTGCCCGCTTCGATCTTAGACTGCATCATCACTTACCATCAGGTGAGATTGTAGTCAAGGGCTAACTTGTAAAGAATAGAAAAAAAAATCATAAATGTACTTAAGTACTAGTGGTTCTGGGTTTTTGAGATTTAATGGGAAGGATGTGTTGGTAAAAAGTCATAAAAAAACCGAATTGGAAGCGGAATACATCGCCGGACATCCGCTAGTAGCTAAAAATATAGTTATATAATATTATTCTCAGTTAATATTTGACAAAACGGGCTGTTATTTCGTTATATTGCTGGGCTGGTATTTTCCATTAGACCTTCCGCTCTGTCCTAAATGCAGCTTCAATTAAGTTTGATGCATCATGTGCCTACCTACATCAAACGTTGCCGCTACAGTCAGGGTTGTCTCGACTAAAAAGACTGACTAACATGTTTTCTTAGATCGCGGAAAGGCTCTTAGTAAGTTTCTTATTTTCTCAGTAGACTGCAGATAGCATTTACTCGAATACAGTAAAAGCTCATTATTCGCGGGGGATACGTTCTCTAAATGTGTCGCGAATACAGAAACCGTGAATATGGAATGGTATTTATTTATGGGATTATAAGGAATACGTTCTTGGGTGACAAAATAAATAACAAATATATAAAGAAAAAAACAATTAATTGAAGTTATTGATTTACTATTATCTTCAGTCTTAGACAATGGTTTGAAAAATGTTGAAATTTTTTCTTGCTTGTCATTTTTTAAAAGCTTCTATTCAGAGTGATTTTAAGCAGTGGCATTCTTAAACCATTCATTCGCAACTTTAAATTTGCAGATTTTACGCCAGTTTCGTCAGTCAGATCCGCGAATAACGAAATACTTAGCCGCGAATATAGGAATTGGGACGCAACTTTTTAATCCGCGAATAGTGAAAACGTGAATATAGGTAGCTTTTACTGTACCTAAAAGCTTTTTCTTTCATTTAGTGATTATTTTTGCCAAACTTTTCTTTATTGACAATAAAAATAAAATCCATAATTTACACATTGTCATCATTAACAATCCATATTCTGGTCACTGTTGAGCACGAATCTCCTCTCAGAATGAGAGGGGTTAGAACCAATAGTCCACCACGCTGGCTCAATGTGGATTGGCAGAATTAACACACTTAGAGAATTAAGAAAATTCTCAGGTATGCAGGTTTCCTCACGATGTTTTTCCTTCACCGATGAATACACTTGATATAGGTACTCGTACATTTCTTAAAATGTATCTACATAACCTTGACCTAGTCCTTGACCGAATTCGAACCTACGCCCTTCGAATAGAAGGCAGGGATCCAATGGGGCTATCACGGCTACACACAGGTACATATTGTACCAACACATATTTAGATATTAGGTAATTGGTTGTTGTTTCTATTTCGATTTTGCTATTAATGGAATGGAAGCTACATTTAATGCAAACGGACGGACGGACGGACGGACAAATGGACATGGCGAAACTATAAGAGTTCGTTGTAGACTAGGGAACCCCAAAACGGCACAATTCTATTAACTATTAAAAATACTATTGACGTACGCACTAAAATACTACGTATACACTATACATACATTAAAACACTACACAGTTAAAATTGTACAATGTGCATAATACTATCCTCTGCTTTTTTTACCCTGGTTAAATACCTTATGCACACCATCGGCCAATGCCATCCCTAGGGCTAACGCGCTCTGTAATTAGCCAACGTGCCCGTGTCCCGGAACTCCTTTATTGCTCTTAATGTCCGAACCGCGGCAGTTGTATCATCTCCTATTGTCTCGTAAAAACGTTGATTTTGCCGACTAGGGCATATTACACGTCTTGTCATCTGCTGGCTCATCGTCACCAGCCCCTGTAGCCAAGTGGCACGTCGATTCTCTTTCTACGATCGCTAACGCTTCGAAAACTATAAAAAAGTATGGGAATGACAGATCTTGATTACGTGACCAGTCGATAGCAAATGTCATTCCCATACATTTTTCTAGTTTTCGAAACGTTAGCGATCGTAGAAAGAGAATGGACGTGCCATTTGGCTACAGGGGCTGGTGACGGTGGCCTATGGTACTCGGCAACATAGATTGGAGAAAATTAAATTTAACTACGTTTGATCTTTGACACTTATCTTAAACTGTACATCATCATCATTATCATCATCATTAACCATATCCTTACCGTGAGTAAATATGACCTCTGTCTCCGATGCCGTCTGGTGTGGGTTTGAATCCGGCCCGTGGCATGCACCTTCAACTTTTCAGTTATGTGCATTTTAAGAAATGAAATATCACGTGTCTCAAACGGTGAAGGTGAAGCATCGTGAGAAAACCTGCATACCTGAGAATTTCCTTAATTTTCTGTGTGCGTGAAGTCTGTCAATCTGCATTGGGCCAGCGTGGCGGACTATTGGCCTAACCCCTTTCGTTCTGAGAGGAGACTCGAGCTCAGCCGTGAGCCGATGATGATGATGATTCGACTCATTGTTGAAAAGGGTGTCCTCTTTGAGAATGAGAGGGATTATAGTGTTAGTTAAAATATTGCTTTCTACGCGAACAGAGTCGTGGACATTCTGTATTAGCAGCCTACAAGTTCAAGCCCTAACTTGTAATCTACTTAACTCCTGTAACTTAAATCAATAAACCTATACTCTGTTTTGGAAACATTTTGGTATTTAATTTCGACAATTAAAAGGTTTCCCGTCGTTAATCCAGAAGCCTTTTAGTACCTTAACATCAATACGCAACGCAACCTGACAAGCCTGGAAATGCGAATATTTTTTTTTAATACGCTTTCTTAACCGAGTTCAACGCGTATGTTTTTTTTCGTCTTTATTTAATGCTTGTAACCTGATAACTTCGTCATTACTTAACCAATTTTAAAAATTCTTTTTTTGTTTGAAAGAGTATATTTCATTGGTCCCATTTAATTTTCATGAAAATAGTTTACATTTGTGATTTTGAAGTCGGTTGAATTTTTTTATTAAAAATATTTTTTCGTATCTCTTTCTATGGTGCCTAACATAATTTTTGAACAAGATTTTCATTCACAATTTAGCACTTACAAGGGCTTTTTAAGGTCTTACTACGAGTAGAATATTTAATGTGTTTCTCGAGAACGGCTAATCCGATTTGGCTTTTTTTTTAGAATATTCCTTGACACTTCAAGGTTTTTGTAGGGTAGGGGTGGGGTGAAAGTAAGGAAGAAGCGCACATAAGTCAAAGCAAAGTTTGACCGTGTCGGCTAGTTGGTTAATTTTTTTTTCCAATCGGTCCAGTAAGTAGTTTCAGAGCCTATTCAATTTAAACAAACAATACAATTATTCCTCTTTATAATATTACTATAAGATAGTATACGAGTAGATGAAGGCCAATAAATGTTTGCCACTCGTAACTATGTGATAGTTGTACGAATTGAGAATATTTTTATCGTCGGAGGAATTTAATATCATTGCATGATATTGACCTTTCACTTTGACTCATATCGTACAAACTGGAATTTATATTGGAAAGAGATACAGTCCTATTATACTATGTATATTTATCCTTAACTTTGTTTAATTGATTTTACATTTTTGTTATATTTTTAGTCTTAACACACCTACCTTCCTATTGTAAATTGTTTGACTTATATTTTAGAATTTAAACTGTCGTGAGTGTTAAATTGTTAAATCGATTTGGTTGAATTTTGAGCTTTTTTTTTATTCTTTACAAGTTAGCGCTTGACTACAATCTCATCTGATGGTAAGTGATGATGCAATCTAAGATGGAAGCGGGCTAACTTGAAAGGAGGAGGATGAAAATCCACACCCCTCACGGTTTCTACACGGCATCGTACCGGAACACTAAATCGTTTGGCGGTACGTCTTTGCCTTTGGTGGTAACTAGCCACGGCCGAAGCCTCCCACCAGCCAAAAAACTAGCTTGCAATGCAGCACTAACATAGGCTTCTTATCTTATATGGTTGCCGTTCCCGTAGGAATAGCAGAATAATATATAGCCTATAAGCCTTCCTCGATAAATGGGCTATCTAACACTTAAAGAATTTTTCAAATCGGACCTGTAGTTCCTGAGATTATTCGCTTTCAATCAAACAAACAAACTCTTCAGCTTTATAATATTAGTATAGATATTAACAAAAAAAATCCTAGTAGTAAGCCTTTTTTAACACCGAACAATTTGGGTATGCAAATTTGTTCCCAAAGTTTGTCATTATCAGGAGCGTGTGATAAGAATAATTTATAGGAGCTGTGTGTAATGTCGGCCATTGACGACCCAATAATCTCACATGCCTGCAGCTCACACGATCAGTTTTATCGGCTTGTCAGCCGTGTCAAACTGATCGTGTGTTGGTTGTGATGCACATGACACAGCAGCGAGGAGTCTAAACAACCCGATTTCTAGCGCCTTACCTTTTAAAAATCCATACATATTCATATTTATAGTTTATTTTATACGCTCGAAGAAGGTAATACCTAATATTACCACAGACAGCATTTTTACAATCTTTACAATAAACGCCTGCGCGGATGACTAAAACCACATGATTTAATTACCAATTACAAAATTTCAGCCTTCGCTACTGGCCATGACATCATGACGATCGCGACCAACACACGATCAGTTTTATCGTCTGTCAAACCTTTAGCGCTGCAGGCATGTGAGCTTAATTGATCGTCAGTGGCTGACATAAGTGACAATAATGAACGTGCAGGTCACGTTATCGACAACGTGCTCAAAATTCTTGCGGAGTATGCTTTATAATGATTTAAGAACTGGTAAAGAGTTGGGAGAAACTTGCCCTTATGTGGATACCTATAGCATAATTAATTAATTACCATGAATATTTGGAGTATGTACACTTGTACACAGGTAATAAAACTACTTATTTGTCGCCCTGTGGTCGAAATTTTAACATGTACTCGTAAAAGCTCATTGCTATAATTCGTCAAATTATTTTACGTTACCTAACAGACTGTGGCTTAATTAATTACTAGCTGACGCCGCGCGGTTTCACCCGCGTGGCTCCCGTTCCCGTAGAAATAGCCTTCCTCGATAAATTGGCTATCTAACACTGAAAGAATTTTTCAAATTCGACCAGTAGTTCCTGAAATTAGCGCGTTTAAACAAACAAACAAACAAACAAACAAACTTTTCAGCTTTATAATATTAGTATAGATTAAATTTAATGCTTAATATATTAGGTTATATAAATAAAAGCGACAGTATCTAAAAACGCTTGACGTGCAAAAACGAAATTGAGCAGGGAGGTACTATAGATAATAAAACCTACTAAGGACGGATTTTGTGAGGGCCGTATTAATAAAAAAAAAAAAAAAATTAATGAGGTCTAAGGACGGACGAAGTCGCGGGCGACCGCTAGTTAGGTACTTAAATAAAAATGTTAGATTCTGTAGTTTTTTTCCAAAAAGTCAGTGCCAAATGACACACTCCTCTGTTCACACAATTTTCGTAACACTGGATACCTATATCTACAAAGTTTTTGCTGCACGTATTAATGTAATGATGGCGTCAGGCAATGAGACAGTTATTGACTAAACAAACTCAGACATTAACTCTGAGTTAACTCACGACTATTTTTATTGTTCCAAGGAAAGTAAAATAACGATTTGAGTTGATAGCAGCATAAAATTATACGAGACGTCTAAAAGTGCGCGTACATTTGGAGAAACCGCGCGCCGCACTGCAATGCAAAAATATTTATTTCTAGCGCACGTAGTCCTAGTAGTAGTATTTCAAATCACGCGGGATCAATGGTTTTGTCCGGGATAAAAAGTAGCCTATTAGTTGCTCAATAAATCTTCCAGTGAGAGTTCCATTTAAATCGGTCCAGCCGTTCCAAAGATTAGCCCGGACAAACGAGACAGACAAACAGACAAATGAGAAAACACAGTTACTTCGAAATCACCGAATGACTATTACTTTATTGTCATAGACATTTCATATTGACATATTTTGTAGTAAATTAAATTGTAACAACTTCATGATAAACTAGATATCAGGAAGTATCTATTTTGATGTGCCAGACAAGTTAGAGCGTGACATAGTAACACCTATTAAGTAAGTTGGTACACATGTTTTCAGCAGCTCTTCATAATTCATTAAAATATTTAACCATTATGCGTTAATGACTACGTATTGGATTTGTGTTGCGGTAACGTAGACTCCGCGCCACGAACCAGGTCCCGTAGACGCGGCGCTAATGTCTTAATGGCTCATTGTCATTTGGTAAAGGCGGTCTTATTGTCATTTGTGTACCTAAGGCGCTGTCAATTTTAGTTCAGATTTAGCCGCGAGACTTCCATCGTGGTGCCGAGTCTAGCGAGCGAGCGAGCATTATCTTCTTTGCGTTTTTACAGATAACATATAATAATATTTACAAATATATGCTTCAAAACAAGTGATAACAGATGTTTCCTCAATTTTTACAGATTGAATCATTATCTCGAGTGAAAAGATAACCTTCCGAACCAAGCCTCTTGATGGACCACTAATTGAGAAACACTTGCCTAGAGTTACTCGCGCTACAGACGTTCAGTTTTAACTGTGCAGTTGTAACTGTACAGTTTTATCTAATCAAAATTTCAGTCAAAATCATTAGAAAAACTGAACAGTTAAATCTGTCTGAATTTTACTACCTAGTTCGACTGTTTAGTTAAAACTGTGCAGTTACAATTGTTCTGTAGCACGAGTTAGTGGTTAGAATACTACCAGAGGCCTAGATTGTAACCAGGGATATAGTTAGCTTTAGCGCTTTATCTACGTTCTGTGGTAATTACTTATTATTGGTAGGTATTTATCAAGTAATAATTGGTATTTTAAATAGCACAATAAGGGTAATCGGAATATGTTCGCACCGCACAGAATTGCTGTGTTAGCACATATGTACGGTAACCTTAATATCGCAAGATCCTCATATAAATGTAGGTAATCACATTTAAAATGTATTAATTGGATGGCTGCCAAAGTATGTTGCTGTGTCATATTATCCACCATGTGGGCTGCAATTTATTTAGGGTTCTGCAGTGGAACACGAACGGAAACCGCATATGGTTTCGGCGTTTCCGTCTGTCTTTTACTATTAATTTTGATACGGAAATAGCTTGGTTTATTGAAATGTAGTTAGTGGTACAACTGTTTAGTAATAGAGGACTAAAGTTTTCACGTATAATCGCATCGAATATGAATAAGTACAGTGAGATTCATTTTAGTTTCCAAAACGAATAATGTAATTGTGACATTCGCCAACAAAAATCTATTTATATTATTGTACAAACCATAACAAAAGTGATTAAATATTTTTTTTTAATTTTATTGTAAGTATTTTTAATTAACATTTTCGTTATGAAAAGGGTACCTAAAATGACTTTTTAATGACATTCTAACACTAATATTAAGTATGTAATAATTAATATGATACTAGTAATACCTAAACGTAAATGTACAGAAATACAAGGTACAAAAAAACTGTTACAGATTATTGATATTGCCAGAAAATTTAGTAAAAAAGTTGTCCTAAGTTCAAGACACTTCAATTTACACCGATAGGTATCTGTCACATATAACTCATTAGGGAGATGAAGATAAGTGGATGCGAGTATATCAGAGGGTAAATTTCCCTGGCAGCCAAACTTGTAATCCGCGTTATCAGTGGCTGTAAACATCCGGTGTGCTCTCAGCGTCATACAAGTTTCGGGACTCGAATCTTTAGTGCTTTATACTCTTTTACTAAGGAGGGTCCTGATGATTCTAAGTAGCGTACGATACGTTCGTATACGTTCGTTTAAGGTTACTACATAAAATATGTGTTCTTGTTTTATGCTACGTTTTCGTGGTTATATGACATCATAGCATGTTAACGAAATTACGCATAGAAAGTAGGTATGCGTCATTTGTCGAGTTTATTATTGTACTAAACATATGTTGTACATATTTTGCTGATCTAGCGACTAATTTCCGCCGGTCCATTAAGACAGATTTCAACATATCTCAGACTTTATATCTACTGAAAGAACGAAATAGAGAAAAATGTAATGTTACAAATAAGTTATAATGTTAAATAATTTCAAATATGAATTTACATGTCTAATGCACTAAACTGCAGTTTCAACTGTACAGTTTTATCTAATCGCCATTAGAAAAAACTGTACAGTCAAAACTGTACAGTTGTCAATTTTGTCTACACATGGACGTTTTAACTAAACAGTTCGATTGTACAGTTAAAATTGCTGGCTGCCACATAACGTGAATTAATTAACTTCCATGAATATTGTATACATATGTGATATATGTATAATAATATTTAATATACTCGCGTCATATTAAAGTGGGCGGATAATTGTGCCTCTGAGTATATATATATGTGTGTCGTTTGTAAAACTTTAAACTTTTAGCAATAATCTTTCCATAGAGACGATATTTTGTAGTTGTATAGCCTGTCTAGTCCGTGAAAGTCTTTGTACATTATCGAGCAGCATTAGACCGTGTTATCATGTTTGACGAAACCTTAAGGAAGCTGTAACCGCGATAGCAAGTCCCAAGCTCGTATAACTTAAAGCTTAGCACACAATGGTTAACTCTTAATCGTTCTAGCGGCACACCGCACACTATGTTCCCGCTAAGCTCATACGACCTTCGTGGCGAGACGAGCTGATATTTGCACTTAGACTATCTTGTCTATTACTAGTACACTAGTATCTCTATAGATACTAGTATAATGGGCTAAGGGTCCGTTCACACAGACCGGCTCCAAGAGTAAAACAGATATTTAAAGCGTTTAAAATAGAAGTGTTGGAGAGTTGAAATAAGGTTTATTTGTAATAATTTATATTGATTGTAACCAGTTACACTACTTGCTTGACATATCACGTTCAAATAATAAATAATTTACATACAAACAACATACAAAATGTTTCCATTTAGCGATATTATGCTTACGTATACTAATAATTTGTATTATACAGAGGCTAAACATGTTTTATAATAAGACTGTCTATACAAATACTTAGTTCAGTTACAGTGATATTACATTTATACCGACCGACTCTATCATTTCATGAAGGCTTATTACAGAATCGGTTACGGATGGCAGTGTGTCATTATGAACTTAATTATTTCTCTATGGAATACTATTTCATAACGCATTTTCCGTGACACGATTGTCATGTCCATTGTTGGGTGCAAATTGCGCGTATCATCGTGATGCACTGATTTCAATTTTTCCATTTCTGCATTGTATAAATTGTTATATTTGTTTAATACCCCGCATTATGTTTGTAATCGTCATCATCATATCAGCCGATGGATGTCCACAGGACCGATAGGTCTTTTTTATGGACTTCCAAACGTCAAACGGACAGGAGGATAGGTCTTTTTTATGGACTTCCAAACGTCACGATTCCGAGCCGCCTGCATCCAGCGAATCCCTGCGACTCGTTTGATGTCGTCAGTCCACCTGATGGGGGGTCGACCAACACTGCGCTTTCTAGTGCAGGATCGCCTTGGACCGACCTGATTTTGGTTCTTCTGCGGATCTCCTCATTTCTGATTCGATCACGCAGAGATACTCCAAACATAGCTCGTTCCATCGCCCGCTGTGTGACTCCGAACCTTCTTTTTCATATTCGTAATACGAATTAAATATTATAACTCAGATTATTTTAATATTAGGTAAGTACCTATTTACTACCTACTTAGATTAGTTATCACATTATGCGCTCCAACATGTAGGTAACGCTGGAGTGTTTTCCAAGACAAATGAGCCCAACTTATAGTTTACAGTTCCTAATTCCTATGGCTAGTTTTCGGCATTAAACCAGCTTTATGGTACCTTAAATGTAATTGCATAGTCAACGAAAGATGTACGAGTAGACCAATTTTGAGTCCAATCAAAAAAATCTAATGTAGCTTCCAAGATTTTATCCACGCGTATTGACAGTACAATGTTAAATTAAAGCTCGTAATCTATAATATAAAAATGAATCGCAAAATGCGTTGGTAAGCGCATAACTCAACAACGCCTGGACCAGTTTGGTCAATTCTTTTTTTTAAACGTTCGTTGAAGTTCTAGGATGGTTTTTACGGCGAGAAAAATTCGAATATTTGCCAGAAAAACCATAAAAGTAGCTCTTTTATTTTTCCATACAAATATTTTCTAACTGAAACGTAGTCAATTTGAGCTTTATTAGTATTTTATAAAGTTATTATTAATAATTACAAAACAGGGTAGGGGTAGGGTAGGGGTAGTTGAAAGTTTACATCGAGTTTCACGCGGACGAAGTCGCGGACGTCCGCTAGTACTTAATAATTATTCAATGTAGGTCAATATGAGTTACTTGTAAAGAAATAAGTAGTAATTTGCATTTGTTTGCAGGTAGCCAGGTAGCCGTAGCGTATCAAATGTATGGTTAGACGATTTTGTGTACGTCAACATTAGTCAGTAGGTATACCTAAGTAATATTAAAAATAAAAAAATAATACACACAAATAATATTTAAGTAACATAGCCACAGAAAACATTATAGACAGCGTAGGTCTTTGGGTTTAGTACTCTTTCAGAAAATATAATAAACAACGTCATCAGAATCTGCTAGTAAAATATAATGAAAAAAAAAGTCTCCAAACCACATTTTTATTTAAATCATTAAAAAATACCACGACTTTCATGCTTTCAGCGGATAGTGGAAAATAAAGCAGAGTATAAATGATGAATAGTTTCCTAATTCCATCGACAATTTTCCCAAATGGAAAAATTCACTCGACACTAACCGCGGGCGATAACTTCTCTTCACGTAGTGACACGGACACTAGAGGGTCTGAAAGGGGATGCGGGCGACGACCACATAAATAACGCAGAGCTTAAGAATGTAGCCGTCAAGCTCTGAACGTTTTGGGGAGAGTTTAAGGCTGAACACGCTAGCTTATAGAAATACTAGCGGACGACCGCGAAAACCATGGATTTTTCCGGGATAAAAAGTAGTCTTATGTGTTAATCCAGGCTATAATATATCTCAATACCAAATTTTAGCAAATTCGGTTCAGTCGTTGAGGCGTGAAAGAGTAACAAACATTCATATCATCAAAATCATCAGTTTTCGCAAATCTCAGAAACCATGGATTTTTTCGGGATAAAAAGTTGCCTATGTGTTAATCCAGAGTAAAATGGTAGCGGCGTTATAGAGGAACAAACATCCAAACTTTCGCGTTTATAATATTATATAGTAGGACTAGCGGACGCCCGCGACTTCGACCGCCTAAAAATCGATGTGAACTGTCTTTCTCTATTTAACCCCATTTTGTAATAACACACCAATTTTTATAACTGTTATTTACCGTATGTCACTCCCTTCTATTTTTATTTCTGCGTGTTTTATATTAAATCAATGGTGTTTTTCGTTTGTAACCGATGTCTTTTAACTATAAACCCCCCTGCCAAATTTCAAGTTTATAGCATGAAACATGAAGGACTTTCATACAAACTTGCGAGAGCCTTTAGACCTCTTTAATCCGACCCTATCGCAAAATTCTCTATCTCCTTCTTATGGAAAACTCTTAAATATGTGATCAAGAAACTCAATCTGTGGCGTTCAGCACAAATTAATTATTTTTTGATAGACTCTTAGCCAAAGGTTTAATCGTGTTACGACTAACCAAAGCACATTTAAAAATTCGTTGCTATTTCGTAATTTAGTATAGTAAACGAACCGCGTCGACAAAACCCAGAAGATGGACGTTTCGAAATCGAATCCAGGACTTCCTTGTAATAAAGCAATGCGATAAAAGCTTCACCAGAGAGATCGTGAAAATCAACGTGTTCCGACGCTTAGTATCGTGAAAGACTGGCCGGTACGTTAACCGCGTCGGGTTGTATGGCCAGGCGGAACCGTGGTCGTAAATTAGGAGACGGCCCGGGCATAAATAACCAATTGTGCTGTCAGCGAGTGGGCGCCATCACTGGGCTTCAATGTTCCTTCACAGAGAATCGCTATTGGATGCTGATATTTTTTAGGTAAAATGCTTTCATTCTCCGTATTCATTACTTAGCGACACGTCAGTGATACGGAATAGGACAAAGAAATTTTGCATATACAACATGAGGATGAACGTGGAAGAATGTCAGGCGGTAACAAGGTGCGTGCCTTTAATAGCTGGGTCATGCCCTTACTCATATACACTTTTGGCATTCTAAAGTGGACTCAAACCGAACTGGATTCCCTGGACTGTAAAGTCCGCAAACTGCTGACGTCATACCGGATGCATCACCCCCGTTCATCTGTAATGAGATTGTACCTCCCACGCAAGTGTGGAGGACGTGGCTTCTTAAACGCCAGGAACCTCCATAATCGTGAGGTGTGCAATCTCAGAGATCATTTTCTCAAGATGAATGTGAGTATGTATCAGGATGTCGTTGCAGTGGATAAGGGACTTACCCCGCTATCCCTAGGCAAAGAGAACTGGCGCAAGCCTATAGTAATCAGTAACTCAGATCGTGTGGCAATATGGAAGAGCAAGGAGTTGCATGGACGATTCTACAAGGCCCTTACTGGACCGGATGTAGATCAAATAACATCTGTATCTTGGTTGCAATTCGGTGACCTCTTTGGGGAAACCGAGGGTTTTGTCTGTGCAATTATGGACGAAGTTATAAAGACGAGAAACTACCGGAAACACATTATGAAAGATGGCACTCTAGACATCTGTCGAGCGTGTCATCGTCCTGGGGAGTCCCTCAGGCATATTGTGTCCGGGTGTTCTCACCTTGCTAACGGCGAATACTTGCACAGACATAATCAAGTAGCCAAGATAATCCACCAACAGCTTGCTCTTCAATATGGCCTTATCGATTTTGAGATGCCTTACTATAGGTACGACCCAGCGTCAGTTCTTGAAAATAGCAGTGCATTGCTCTACTGGGACCGAACGATTATCACTGACAGGTATATTGTAGCCAATAGACCTGATATAGTGCTAGTCGATCGGTCAGTGCGTCGTGCAATAATTGTTGATATTACTGTTCCACATGACGATAATCTGGTTAAAGCCGAAAAGGAAAAAGTATCAAAATACTTGGACCTTGCTCACGAGATTACCGCCATGTGGAATGTTGAGTCAACTATTATTGTTCCGATAGTTGTTTCAGTCAATGGTCTTATAGCGAAAAGCTTCGACCAACATCTTAAGAAGCTTTCGCTTAACTGTTGGATCAAGAGTCGGATACAAAAGGCAGTGATTCTTGAGACGGCGCGTATTGTGAGGAGGTTCCTCACTCTGGAGCCCTGACCACCGGTTGCTTGGACACTCAAATGTCCCGCAGCGGGAGGGTGAATTTTTTTTATAAATTTTTAATAATGTTTTGTATTTTATTATACTTATATTGTTAAAAATTTAAAAAAAAGAAGTAATAAATAAATGAGAGAATTAAAATAATAATAATAATCGGTTTACTAGTTAGGTTTTAAAATCAAAATAAATAAAATATTACGAGCAATCGCATGAAAAAAGTATTGATCATATTATAAGAAAAGATATTTTATTAAAGAAATTATAACTCGATGTTACTTAGAAACTTTAGCAAAACTCATATCATCAACTTGTATTTGTTTCCTCAACTGTTCAAAATGGTAAACGCTAATTTGTTAAAACGCTTGACGTTTGCCGATATGTGGCGCATGGCTTCAATGCGCTGTAAGTGATGGAGATAAGGCTGATTTAATAGATAGTAGGTTGGGAAATGTAAAACGTAAATCTGCAGCGGCGTGTGTCGTGACAACGTGCACAATTGCAACCCTTTCACATTGGTGTAGGCGTTCGTCGTTAGAATGCGCAGTGCAGGCGCTGCGACTATGTAAGACTATCTACGAGTATGGGTGCTAAACTCAGACCAATTATAGAAGGACATGTATCGTACTCATAGTCACGAACAAAATTGTCTGTCATTTTCAGAAGGAAACGAGCTTAGATTTGGTATATATCTTATACTAAACTAGAAGTTTTTGCCCGTTTTTTACACAATTCAATTACACAAAAAGGTATTTTTACGGAGCTCTTTAACCGACGAACACGATTACAACTATTTAACATCGATACTATAGAGACAGTTTTTATAATCGCATTAGATCGTTGTCATATACTTTGACAGAAAAGTAACGTCTAGCGAGGCAGGTCCTATACAATAATTGGTCTGAGGTGCTAAATAATGTAGACTCTATTAACTCGAGTGTTTTATACATCCATTACGTTACGTAGTGTACCTACGGTGAGGGTTGATTGAAAATTTTCATACTTCCAATTATCCAGTATTCCTCGTGTTTTATTTATTCCTGGTACATTTACTAAATCGTCCGGTTTATTCGGGTAGTGCGTGAAAAACATATAGTTTACTTTATTTACTATGTAGAGATTTCTCTTAATATTTTTGAAGATACGGTTTAATTTTTTTGGTTTTGGAGAAAGAGATTTTTTTTCTTTACAAGTTATGATACGGTATGGAATTTGGTTGTCGTAAGGTATTGAGAAACCGGAAAATATAAATGTTGATCCTACCAATTATCCAAATATCCTCGTGTTTCCTTTGTTCCTGGTACATTTACTAAATCGTCCGGTTTTTGTGGGTAGTGCGAGAAAACATTTTACTTTATTTACTTTGTGGAGATTTCTCTTAATGTTTTTGAAGATACAGTTTATACTTTTTTGGTTTTGGAGAAAGACATTTTCTTTTCTTTACAAGTTATGAATCATATTTCATAGCTGTATGACACGAACCCTACACTTCATGATTTGAAGTCGCGCAGGTTAAAGTTGTTTCAACCCATATTCGGTTTATTGTTGAATGAATCACTCATTGGTTCTCGTACTTTAATGACGTGAATGAAAATGACTTACAACAGCGAAACTCCAGTGTGAAGAACCTCTAAGAGTAAATATAAGTACTGAAAATAAGCGTTCAGAGTTGTCAGTAACGCTTATGGTCGATGGCCATTAGGGTTGACGGGAACAAGGAATGCTACTTCGCTTTTTGCACACACCTCTTATCTGGTCACCGATGAGTGCTATTAAGTTCCAAAAATTTTTTATCTTACAGAAGTATGGGCGTGTGTTCAAAGTTATCATTCATGTAGACTCTGTTAATAAATATTAAAGGCCCGTCGTTTATTATTTGTATCGGCGAATGTTGAAAACGTTGTTACAAACTTTTTACTCACAAAATGAAATGTTCCGGCAGGATAAATCTGATCTCGATTGATCTCAATACCGTCCGGCTCCCCTCGATAAGAACTTCTTAATGAAATACGCCGCACATCCCTCGGGGCTTACATTATACATTACCCCCTGTCGTGATATATCGTGGTTCGATTAATCACATTATCTTTATCGTGTGTTTGCATTTGTAATGTCTCCTGGTAGTTTGTATTTTATTTGACGACCACCGCGTAGTGGTATGCGCGGTGCATTTACAAGATGGAGGTCCTGGGTTCAATCCCCGGTCTGGCTGGTGGGAGGCTTCGGCCGTGGCTAGTTACCATCCTACCGGCAAAGATGTACCGCCAAGCGATTTAGCGTTCCGGTACGATGCCGTGTAGAAACCGAAAGGAGTGTGGGTTTTCATCCTCCCCTTAACAAGTTAGCCCGTTTCCATCTTAGATTGCGTCATCACTTGCCATCAGGTGAGATTGTAATCAAGGGCTAACTTGTAAATAATAAAAAAAAAATACTTTTAGTGTACTGTGTGCTACACACCTGCAGTTTTAACTAAATAGTCGAACTGTTCAGTTGAATCATACGTGTGTCTGTCAGTTTTAACTGGACAGTTTTTTTTTCTAATGATATTGATTGAAATTTCGATTAGATAAAACTGAAGGGTATCCCGGGTAAGATCCGAATTAAAAACGACCTTCACACACAAAATTATTTTGTATGAAATAATTATGTTACCATTTGGTTGTCTGAAAAATTCACTCCAGGATATGATTATGATGATGTCTGGAATAGAGGACTGATTTTCGCAGACAACCCTATACCACAGTCTTCGTAATGAATTTTTAATTTAACTTTAATTTACCAGACCAGTTATAGTTACTAGTATCGATTTACATGTACTGTATAACTGTCTACCTGAGAGTTGTGACGGGAAGAAAATATAGTCAACCTAACACTTGGATTTTTTATAGGCTTCATACTTTCGCGCTTCTTTCTATGGAATTTGTCTATAAATCTAACTAGTGATAAATTAAAAAAAAAAGTTAGTTAAACATATTTTATAAACAACCCATTGGCAATAATATATTCATTCGTAGGTATATTTAAGTTGATTTAAAAATCTTTCACCCAGTAAACAGATGGCCGAAGGTCGTCTTATATTGGGAACCTCCACTATTTTATATAGCTCACGATAGCCACAAGTGACCTGCACAAGGTTTTTAACTAGGCTATGCATGATACTCACAAATGTATAATTTCGTCTTAAAAACAGTTACAGTAATGAATCCTCGCCTAGCGTTAAAATAGGCTGATAATGATGAATCCTCAGGGTAGGCAATATAAAATGTATCTGTGACGTGCACGACTCTGATGACCACTAAAATTGTGTTTCGTTATCTTTTTATGAACATACAACTTCTAAATTAATCACACTTACAGTCTCAGACTAATTACTTATGGACTAGTATCGCGAACCCAAATTCACGAACAAAATTGTCATCTTTCGAGGAATACGCGCTTAGATTAGGTAAGTATATATCTTACTTACTAAATTAGAAGTTATTGACCATTTTTTACACCATTCAACTACACAAAAAGATATTTTTACGGAGCTCTTTAACTGACGAACACGATTACAACTATGTAACCGAATTTATTATAAATATTCGAATCTATAGACAGTTTTTATAATCGCTTTAGATCGTTGATCATATACTTTGACAGAAAAGTAAAGTCTAGTGAGGCAGGCTCTTATGTAAATAGTCTGAGTTTACATTACAGTGGAACATCAATCATGTATTGTTGGGTGGAAGGTTGACTCGCAACTTGTCTCATGCTTCCAAACATCAAACATTGTTAAGACGCTGTTAAGTCCTTTTCATGAAAGAAGTCCTCATTGTTCCGTCTGCGCCGTATTTGTTATACAGAAAGTAAGGACTAGTGAGGTAGGTCCTTATGTAAGTTGTCTTAGATTACAGTGGAACATTAATCATGTATTGTTGGGTGGAAGGTTGACTCGCAACTTGTCTCATGCTTCCAAACATCAAACAAGGTTAGGACGACGTACGTGAGCCGATGTGAAACTTTTTATAGCCTTCATTGTTCCGTCTGCGCCGTATTTGTTACACATATACTTTGATAGAAAAGTAACGTCTAGTGAAGCAGGTCCTTGTGTAATTAGTCTGAGTTTTCATTACAGTGGAACATTAATCATGTATTGTTGGGTGGAAGGTTGACTCGCAACTTGTCTCATGCTTCCAAACATCAAACATGGTTAGGATGACGTACGTGAGCCGATGTGAAACTTTTTATAACCCTCATTGTTCCGTCTGCGCCGTACTTGTTCTACCTCATCATTTAAAAATTAGAACCGATTTTGGTCTCCACCGACATATTCGACATTTCATGTAGTTCGTTTAAGCTTATCCGTCTTGTCGATGTTGAGTTATTGTTGTCATTTAGATGGTGAAACAAGAAACATTTACGCAACGGAATATTAAAGTAAATAATATTATACATTTTTATTTTAACACGCTTATAGCTTCACTTTTAACTAACTAAGAGTATGTATGTAAGAAAATCTTGGAACCTTAATTTGACCCACTTCCCGGTTTTCGATTAGGATGATATTTTCCACACGCTCCCAGTTCTGATGACAATACATGACTAATACTAATATAGTTAAGAAATTTCATTACAAATATAGCGGCCTCCTCAAGATGGCGGACTGGCTGTTTGAAATCCACTGACTGAACTACTATAACCACTATATTATAACACTTTCACGATAGACAGAAAGGCAGACTTAATTTCGAATTTATAATATTAGTACCTAAGAATGGAATTCGAAACTATTCCTCGTTTTATTGAATGCTTCGTTAAAACTCTTGTTTGCTTAAAAACGACTGAAATAACGCAGAAAAATCATTTTAAAAGCCATGTCATTAAAAATGTACGAAGTAAATAAGTCGGCAGGTCTAATAAAGAGCAGCCTCGTGCCGGCATCGTATCCTACGATTGAATTCTTGGCAAACAAATCCTATTCCAGACATACCGAGAGGAAACTTTGTTAATTACTTTTCACCTTTCCCCTGACGGGGAAAATATTTCACATCGATCCGATTTTATTGCGACGTCTTTGTACTCGGCTGTTATTAATTTTTAAATCAGTTTTGTTTGAAAAGTTCATAATATAAAGTTCTAATTTAATTGTTTAGTAGAAGTTGATTTTAAAAATATTCTTATATGTGTCTCTAACTTCTTATACTATTCATCTGACTGAGTTTACGTTTTGGTGAAATTGAGCCAGTAATTTAAAAAAAATATTTTTATTTTAAGCTTTTCAGTGTTACTTTGTTTTAGGAGTCGGTACCAGATATCTGTAAAAATCTTGTCTGAGTTTGTTGTAGGCTCTCCTCGGACCAAGCCGGTTTTAGAACCCTCGTAACTTTACTAATTATCTCATAACATAACTTGACGTATCAAAAGTCCTTGCAAACTAAGCCCGGAAAATTCCGGATATGGTATCAGTAGTACCCACAAGTAATTTTTCCTTTCTTTGATACTCTTTACGAACTTCTTTTAAAAATCTCCTTGCGACGACGGCAACCTCGTAACAAATTAATAAAGTATTAGTTTTGTCTGAATTTCATAAACTGATGATATTAAGCTGCAGGGAGATGCTTCATACTTTACTTGCGTTGATTTTAAGTTAGTTTTCTTAACAAGTTTTTATAAGTAAGTTCATCAGAAGGACGGCGACTAACTTTGTTAGCCGCTGCTAACTTGCTCGGCCTTTCAGGCGTCGCTTTGAAAAACTTAAGCCCGGTAAAAGCTAATCGCGTGCTGGAAACTCACTTATTTCTTTTCATGAATAAATGTTACTTCAATAAATGATTTAAGAAGTTAAGTAATGTCAGTTAAGTAACAAATATATTTGTAATGCTGTTTAAACGCCCATACAAATCTAACGATCATTATTATCTATGAAGTCAGTAATTCGTGCCATTTTGTATGGGGCGTTTTTCAGGGATCCGTGGCAGTGCCGCAAATCTGATCCATTAAATCCCTAAAGCTCCGAAAGTAATGACCGCAGATACCCTGCTACTTTTACAAAATAACATTGTAGAGTCAACTAGTTGTAGACCTAAGATCCTATGTTTCCTGATGATGCTCCCGTTTCTTATTATGGGCTGGGAGACACGGTGACGTTACGAATTAAACTAGCCACTTACCATCCAATAAGTCTACGTACCAACGGCGCTAATTGCAGGTGAATGGCTAGCATTATTATCGTCAGTTTTCGCAGAGAATAGCAAAATAAATTAGTTAATGTAGCTCATTGTTGAACATTATTAACTTAAGCATATTTTAAAAGTTAAGTAACGCCTGTTAATTTGAATAACCCTGGAGAGTTCATTCAGCAGGATGCTATAATGGTAATGTAACTACTCAGCTGTAACGAAACAATTACAGTGAGCAGTTGCCCGCAATTTATTTTTAGACAACGTTGCTAATTCGACGTTAATCGCTTCCAGGCTAGGGAAGTGCGGGTAGTCACGACGCGTATTGTGTCCAACTATTTAACAGAAATCAAATTAAAATGTGCTTTTTGCTTTTTATGTAATGCAAGTAGATGTTATACAATTACATTTATCTGCAGAACATGATAGATTATATTTGTATCATCACACTAATATTGTAAAGGTGAAAGTTTGTGTGTAAGTGTGTATGTTTGTTCGTCTTTTGCGCTACAGCTACTGAAGCGATTTTACTGAAATTTGGAATGGAAATAGATTTTACTCTGGATTAACACTAACTGGACTAACTACTTTTCATCCCGAAAAGTCGGATAGTTTGTGAAAAACTGAAAGTTATACATATTTTACACTAGCTGACGGTCCGCGGTTTCACCCGCGTTATCGTAGGAATACGGAGATAATATATAGCCTATAGCCTTCCTCGATAAATGGCCTATCTAACACTGAAAGAATTTTTCAAATCGAAATAGTAGTTCCTGAGGTTAGCGCGTTCAAACAAACAAACTCTTCAGCTTTATAATATTAGTTTATATAATACGAGTATACTCTTAGAAACCTCTAGGGAAAATCCTCAATAGCCCACAGTAAATTGAGCCGGATTCATCAAGTGAGTGGTGGTGGTTCGATCTTCGACCGCTGGATTATTGTCGAGTAGTTATTGGTCATATTTAAAAATATGGCAAATGTTCTTGTAAAATCTTCGTTAAATATCAATTCAACTAAACAGATTATAATTAATAAAAATAAACAAAGACGTAATGTTTAAACAATTGAAGATAGACAAAGAAAAACCGGCTTTTTCTTTGTCTATCTTCAATTGTTCTTCCGCCTGTGTTTTTCACTTTGTCTTAGCAGATGTTATGCTGCACGATTTTTACTTGGGTGGTAACAATACAGATATATACAATTAAATATATCTAACAAAAGGGTATAAAAACTGATACCAGACTTCAGCTGCAGTGCTGGGGAGCTTTTGTGTAAGTTAAGGCATCTTAAGTACGCGTTCTTAGCTGGTTTGGCAGCGTGCCCCGCGGATTGTTGCTCGCATTGCACTCTCGGTCTCGGCTCGACTTCTGCGAAACAAGGGGCGTCTTATTGCTAATAACTACCTATGAGTGCTTAGCTATTTCCCACGAAGCGATTCTCTAATCTCGACTCCCAAGGAATGGTGAGTTAAGGCTAAATAAAGCCTCGGCGCAAGAGGAAAACGCGTCTATTAGCATTAGGCTAAGGTTTCTTTTTCTAATTCTACATCTATCATGTGTTTATAGTACTTATCAATAGTGTCTAGTTAATGGCGAAGTGGTATTTTGTGCACTACAGCAAAAATAATTCTTAAAATTAATCGGTACTATTTTAGGTTAGTAAATTGAGTTGTGTGACGGTCCTGTATTAGGTCATGTCGAGAGGGAATTTGTAAAGCTTCAACATCAAATGTGGATTGAAAATATCTGCGTTTATGTTATAGACCAGGCGCTGTGAGGTATTGAGTGTGCATAATTCGAGGACTGCATTCTGTTAACAGTTTTGAACTCGGAAAAGCATGCAGATTACGATTCTGCATGTTACTTTGGTGTCTAGTGTATGAACTGAGGCTTTGTATTAGTTTTATTGCTTGTTAGGCTAGAATATCATTTTTTTTTATTATGACATTATCACGTTAATAGCCAATCGCCAGTAAATATTTTAAAAATACTAGGAAGTTAAAAAAATAATACATTTCCATATTACTCTAAATAAAGTAAAATGAAACTTGGTACAATTTGGTATAGGACACTTCATGTCGCGAAAATAAAAAGGGGGTAAAATGGATATACTTTTAACAGCCAGTTTCTTCATGTAAAGCTAAAGTAACAATAAAATTAGTAAGTAGTAAAGAAGACTTTATTTTTCCGTGATTAAGACCGTCACTTTTGCTTTATGACGTTACTTTGACTGTGTTACTTACGATGAAGAAACTGGCTGTAAATGTATCATGCCTCAAAAATGTGTTGTACATACTCTACAATTCGCATTGGTTAGAACAAAACACTTCAACATTTGTATTGGCTGACTGCGCTATTCTGAAATATTCATTCTTGAGCTTTCTTTCAAAAGTAATACTTTATGTGGAAATAACAGACTTTCAACGATTCCTCCACAACTTGCAGTTAGTGCGAGAGCTCGGCCTGCATAATGCATACTGCAACGTCTTCACCACTTCTCTACAATCCCACTCACTGATAGTTTAGTCTGGCTCATGAAATTTAAAGAGTGCTCACATTTTTTATGCGAAAATAGGCACTTTGAAGTTAATGCTCTTTGATTTATGAATGTTTATTTTTAAGACACGTTAGCAACAGATGGATTATTGTGTAGATGTGTTGAGTTTGTGTGATTTGCCTCGTTTTATTTTTTAACCGACTTCCAAAAAGGAGGAGGTTCTACGTTCGGCTGTATGTATGTTTTTTTTTATGTATGTCCAGCGATAATTCCGTCATTTATGGACCGATTTTATTAAATTGTACATATCAAGGACAAACTAGATTAAACGGAAAAAATTAAGACCAAAAGTTGTAACGACACTTTTAACATGCAACATGTGTTTCCTACTTCAGTCCTACGAGCCAATTATTACTAAAATTTGAGCCTACTGATTAAGTTTATAATACATTATATTTGTTAATAATAGAAAAATATTATTATAACTTGAAAATTAATTAAAGGAATTACTTCACTAATTAATCGAAAGGAACTTCGTTCCATCCGGGTGTCCCTTGACACCTCACCTTTTGAGTTTTTTTTAATAATAATCGAAGAATGAGATTTAAGTAAAAGGTATTTCCCTATCTTAGAGGAGTAGTCGGGTGGTATGAGATTATAAAGTAATAATCCTCTCGGATCGATGGCTTGATCCTTTGTGTATAAAGAAACACCGAAATCTTTTAATAACTACTGGTTCTACAGGTAACTTTATAGTTTTTTAAGTATATATACTAAACCCTACCCTACAAATGCTCGATACAAACTTCCATCCCCCATTTTAGAGAAATTGGGGGTTAGAAAGAGACTAAAAGTAGCCTAGGTCACGCTCCATCCTTTGAACTATCTCCGTTTTGCCGTTAAAGACGGACAAACAAACAGACAATATAATAATAGTGTTCAGTATTTCAGAATTGAATTTATGTTATATTTATCTTTCTCTCTTCCCAAGATGGTGAATTAAACCATACGTACAAAAGGTGTTCTGTGAGTTTTATTTAAAAATCAGTCTACAATGTGAGCCAGTAACCTTTTATCTACCAAATTCAATCAAGACTACTCAACTAAAAATTAAATCTTATGACGGCCTCCGTGGCGCAGTGGCGTGCGCGGTGGATTTACAAGACGGAGGTCCTGGGTTCGATCCCCAGTTGGGCCGCTTGGGGTTTTCTTAATTGGTCCAGGTTTAGCTGGTGGGAGGCTTCGGCCGTGGCAAGTTACCCTACCGACAAAGACGTTCCGCCAAGCGATTCAGCGTTCCGGTACGATGTCGTGTAGAAACCGAAAGGGGTGTGGATTTTCACCCTCCACCTAACTAGTTAGCCCGCTTCCATCTTAGATTGCATTATCACTTACCAACACGTGAGATTGTAATCAAGGGCTAACTTGAAAAGAATAAAAAAAATATCTACATCAATTAGTATGGATTCTGTGACTGGCGAATCCAGTGCAGATAAAGTATCCGCAGTAAAATAGCGCTTTAAATATGTTTTATATTAAACCGTGGTAAACCGCCTAATTTGTAGACTCGTTAGAGGAGTAACAACTGTCTGCCGCTGTAGGGTTTAATAGCTCGTACGTAGCCTTTGTGAGACGCATTTTCTATTTTTAAAGGAAGCTTGCGTCGACCGTACGCGGTGTAACGCCCAAGTGATCTTTCACAATGATAGCAGACGTGTAATTAGCGACTTTGAATCCGAGCCTTTTGAACTGCATGAACACATTTCGGCTTTCTTTTAAAAAAAATAAAAAAAGAGGAACCCACAATTTTGTTAAAAAAAATAATTGCCGTATGCGGTATGCAGCAGGACGCTGCTTAATAATTGTTATAGTAGGGGAGCCCGGGATTGCAATTTGTTCTACGAAAATCAAAGGAGAATGGCGAGGTTGCATGTATTATGGGACTAGCAGATAGAAGTAGCGTACATAATGGAAATCCATTAATAGTTATTAATCGTGATTAAACTAAGAAAAAAGCAAATGGTAACCAATCTTGAAAAGCAGGGAGAAAAGATATACCTTAAAATTAGAATGTAAGGTATCGTATCTATGCATACGAATAAATGTGAATTCTGAACTGAAAGACACCGCCGCTGACATACAACTGCTATAAAAATACGACTAGGCAATTGAGACTGAAACAGTCTCAGGCAACAAGTAGAACAATTTTACTAGAAAGAAAGAAAGAAAGAAAGAAAGAAAGAAAATTATTTTATTTGGACACACACACACATAATACACAAAAGACAACAAATACCTAAAACAAAAGACAGAAATTTTAAAAATATAGTAAACTAATAATTTAAAGATATTAAACTAATGATTAAATTAAATCCAAAAAAAAAAAAAAAATGATGTGTGTGGTACCAAAATGGTCTCCACTCAGCATGTGCTACGCTAGTGATGGATGCACCAGCGCAGCGCTGGTCTTCCGTGGAACCATGTGGTGACGCGGGCGGAAACAACAAGAAGAAGTGTTACTAATTGATAATTAATAATAAGAACATAATAAATAATTATATATATATATATACCTTTATAATTATATTTATATATATATATAGTGTGTTAAATAAATTATTAGTAGTTGTCAGTGAGAAATACAATATAGAGTAGAAATAAATAAAATTAAATTATTGGGTCCTCAAAACCTTCCCGGAGACTATTTAATATTAATTAATTTTTAAAGAGGGTAGGTGAGGAGCCTGGGATTGGAGACTGTTACTTACCCTGCTGTTGTAAAAGTAAAAGGTTTTTTACCGATTTCCTAAACCAGGCTTTGGACTTACTGACATTGCGCATGGGGGGAGGTAGATTATTCCAGCACTTGGTGGCAGCGTATCTAAAACTACCCCGAAACGCAGCAGTAAAGTGTTGAGGTGCTCTCAGTGTCCAGACTCTGTTAGAACGGGCGCTAGACTCTTTGTCCCAATGCAATCTATCGAAGAGATATTTTGGTTCTTTGTCTTTAAGAATGCCAAACAAAAGAGTTGCCAAGTGCAATTTTCTTCTAGCTGCCATATTTAGCAAGTTGCTATTATTAATATATGGTGAAATGTGAGATCTGGGAGGGATGTCGTAGCAGTACCGAATGCAAGCATTTTGTATTCGCTGCACTAATCGTTGAGTACGGGCTAATAAGCGAGGACCATACAGTGCATCGGCGTAATTTAATTTTGATAATATTAGAGACTCGCAAACCTTAAGTCGTACTCGTATGTCAAGAAAATGTCGCACGCGGTATAAAATTTTTAGCTTGTAAAAACAAGTTCGGACTACTTTAAGTAAATAATTTTCGAACCGAAGGTCACTGTCAGTTAGAACACCCAAGTTCCTAGTTTCATTTGTACGTTCTAAAACTTCGCCCCTAATACATACTGGGGGAGCATTGTGTGGAATTTTCTCGATACTTCTCCTAGTACCAAGAATCATGTATTTGGTCTTATTTGAGTTTAAGAGAAGTTGATTTGAATCAGCCCAGTCTGCAATGTTCTCTAAGTCTGTATTGATTGCAGTTATACCCTGTGAAACATTACGAGAGTTAAAAGATGTGTATATTTGTGTATCATCAGCGTATATATGGTATTTACAGGTCTGTATACTGTTAATTATATCTGCCGTATAAATAATGAACAAAAGAGGACCTAAGATAGATCCTTGTGGTACACCGTTTATAACAGGTTTGCGTGTCGAATTAACGTAAAGCCTATTAGGCTTTACGTTAATTCTATTTACTATGCTAAGTATCGAAGTAATCTTGATTCCCGTTCCGTAAAATCTCAATATTTTTTTACAAGCATCTTATAAAATAATAGTTTTAATTAATACAAATGTATGAGTGTGACTCCCACTTTCGCCATCTTTCTTTAGACCTATCCTATAGTAAACCTTTCATAAACTTTGTGCAAGCCTATGCAAAACATAATATGTGTTTTCATGAGTTACACTTTAAAATTTAATTGTTTTTTCTTTGTTTCAGGTAAGCGCCGAGTGCCACGTATAACGTTCAAGCGTAGGTAACGTTAATTCAGATTGTGCGGCAACTGACAGGCTGTTAATTCGGAACGTGTTGGCCCCGCGTCAGAAGCAATCCCAGTTTATTGTTTCCTGCAGAGTTATTTGGGCACTCCACAATTCACTCTTCCGTCTGCTCGCAATCTTTTACGAGCGGAGTAAAAAAATCGCGAAAAGAAACATTTGTATTTTCTAAAGGCGGCGTTGAAATACGGGACCGAGGAAGGTTTTATCCCCTAAAATATGAATCGTCGGCGGTTTTTCTAATTTTTTTCGACCATTTTCCGAATGGTGAAATCCACTCAGCGGCAACCGCGAATGATTACTCCTCTTTACATAGTGACACGCTGGGGAAGAGGGTTTGCGGGCGGATTCGGGTGTAGGCCACATAAATAATCGAAAGCTTAAGGATTTATCCGTCGAGTCGGTTTGAAATATCAAAGCGAAGTTGTACTGAATTGATCGTCCGCTGGGGTAGCCACGCTTTGTCGCATTAGTACCGCGGATCGGGCTAACTGATAAGGGGTATTGTATTTCAAATTGATTCTTACATTCTTAAGAAAGTGCAAAGTAGATCTATAGAATTGGAGGGTGCGTAGGTTACTGAATACTGCCATAGGTTACTAAACTTAGCGCTCATTATATCATTAATCCAAGCCAATGAAGTTTAAACTAAATTATGTTAGACATCTGTAAATGTACTTAGGCGTTTAATTCAGCTTTGAGAAATACTTATTTTTTTTTAATTCTTTATAAGTTAGCCCTTGACCTGATTGATGATGATGCAATCTAAGATGGAAGCGGGCTAACTTGTTAGGAAGAGGATGAAAATCCACATCTATACTACATCGTACCGGAACGCAAAATCGCTTGGCAGTACGTTTTTGAAGGTAACTAGCCATTGGCAAAGCCTCCCATCAGCCAGACCAAATAAGAAAACCCAAGGGGTTCGAACCCAACCTCCGTCTTGTAAATCCACCGCGTATACCACTGCGCCACGAAGGCCGTCAACGATACATACATCTAAAGCCTCAATAGCTCAACGGTAAGAGCGGTTGGATTCATCACCGAGGGGTGGTGGTTCAATCCTCACCCTGTTGGTCTATTGTCGTACCCACTCCTAGCACAGTCTATCCCGACTAGTTGGAGGGGAATGGTCATATTATATAAAATATGGCAAATATTCTTTAAAAAAAAATGTAACGTCTATCTATTTATCGTTGAGATCATACGTACAGTAGCACTTAATTTCTAACGACGAACGAACGTACGTAAAGTACGTAACGAACGACGTTGCAAAAACTTTCATATTGTACAGCGATATGAGAGCATAAATATAGCTTATACAAGCCAAAAACTATCAGTTAATTTTAGCCTAGACGACACCTTCTAATATAATCAAACGCTGCAATTAACTAGCTTGATTAGCAAGCAAACTATCATCAACCCTGACATTAATCAATTTATTACCATTTCCAATTATACCGAGATGATATTTGGAAGTTAATTATTGGAAAACTAATTAATATTGTATCATTTAAACTAATTCGTGTCATACACGCGTCCGTAATAAATTACCCAGTTATCTTTGCGATCGCATTAGGCTTTGTTTTCGCGTGGCATCCCACTAACAAGTCACCGAAGGTTCGCAATTCGATAAAACCAAAATGGCGATGCGATTCAGCCGTGTCAGCGATTCAAAAGGCCCAGTGCCGGTACAACATATCGTTCCCAGAATACTGATCTCATTACGATAGTTTTCATATTCGGCACCCGAGGGCCGAGAGTCGAGACACATCGGTCCAGATAGCGGACGCTTTGCGTCTCGCGCGATGAATTAATTTGTTCGCTGCCATTATGTGAACTAGATTGCAGTTAAGATATCGCGTACCTTCGCCTTTTCAATGTTAGGCCAAGAACCCGCGGTTGGGGAATGATCACTTAATAACAAATTTTAGGTACTGCTGTGTGAGCAAACGATATTCTGTACGTAATATGAATACGTATAATAGTGGAAACAGCGGAATATACTGTAATCTATACTAATATTATAAAGAGGTAAAGTGTATTAGAGTATTGTATGGGGTAATCAAAGGATATCCTGAACTGATTTTTAAAATTGTTTTACTACTAGAAAACCTAGAAAGTTATTTGTAAGTGTCATATGCTAACTAACGTGGGGCGTCGGCTAGTTCTACATAAGAGAAGGATCCAAATATTCGTACGTATATGCTGCGTGGGTTATGTTGTTAATTTACAATGTGTGATGTGATGATTTTTACTTATGTTGATAATTATTATCATATTAATACGTTAATTTAAAATAGATCTCGCGTGTTGCCGCTTATCAATTATTATTGATCAACGGACGCCTGCTACTTCGTTTGCGTGAAATTTTCAGGAACAAAAAGTAGCCTGTATTCTGCACCAAGGTCCCGTAGGTATCTGTACCAAAATTCATTAAAATCGATACAGTGGTTTAGCTATGAAAGCACAATAGACAAAAGACAGACAGTCAAAGTCCGTATAAACTTAAATATTTTTTAAGCTCCTCATATAGGTACCTGTAAAAGATTTTCCAAAATAAAAACGATCGAGAAAGATTGCACATTTTGTTTTACAAAACATCTCGGTGATCTCTTATTTGCATACGTTTAGAAAATATTCCCGATCGCTTTATCTGGGAACATGCTAATTTGTCAAAATTCACGATCGCCGATAGGGGGCTTATGGTTTTCAATGCGCTGTGCGGAGATGTGAGATAAGAAAGATTTAAGGGGCCGTTGGTTCGAATATGCGCGGTAGTTTACAGTTTCCGCGTGACAATATATTCAGTTCAAAATATTCCAAGTGGCTATCATGGTAAAGATAGACTGGCTTACGCAATATATACTATGACATCTGTATTTATAATACGAGTGTACTATGCAACCATAATACTCGTATTGACTGTGGAATGGAAAAAAATATTAACGACTAGCTGACGCCGCGCGGTTTTACCCGCGTGGTTCCCGTTCCCGTAGGAATACAGGGATAGTATATAGCCTATAGCCTATGGGCTATAAAATGGGCTATCTAACAGAGAAAGAATTTTTCAAGTCGGACCAGACCAGTTCCTGAGATTAGCGCGTTCAATCAAACAAACGAACTCTTCAGCTTTATAATATTAGTATAGATAGATGAGATTTTTTTTCTCTTTACTCACCCCTTGACTACAATCTCACCTGATGGTAATTTGATAGAATCTTAGATGCAAGCGGGCTTGTTAGGACGAGGATGAAAGATGAGAATGTTCGGCATCATACCAGAACGCTAAATTGCTAGGCGTTATGTGTTTGCCGGTTGGGTGGTAACTAACCACGGCCGTAGCCTCCCACCAGCCAGACCTGGACCTCAATCTGCCCAGCTGGGGATCATACCCAAGACCTCCGTCTAGGAAATCCACCGCGCATACCACTGCGTCACGGAGGCCGTCGACAATCGAATCATTTAAGTAGGTACAATATTTTTTATGCCTGATGGATTTTTACTCTGGCCATGATGAGGTCTAAGATGAAGCGCCTAAAGACTTAATTTGCAATGTTTATTTTGGACTGAAAGCGTAGATGGACCTTCTGAACTTCATAAAAGCTGGAAGGTCTGGCTATGTATAGGCTTCAGACCTTTCGTACTGTTTGTTCAAATATAGTTATGTAAGAGAATTTCAACAAAATAGTCATTCGTACCACTGATTGAACTAATATTTTGCATCCAATTTTGAGTTTTGCCTAATTGCCTACCTACCTTTCATGTAACTCAAAACTTCTGATCAGGTTTTCATGCTGTTTTAACTAATAGCTAAAGGGGTTAATAAGGATACTAGTCTAGGTCTATAGTTTGTCAAAGAATTCTGTAAATCGTTGTTATTATGGTGAAAATAACCCACCCAAAAAATGGTCGCAAAAAGTTATAATGCCGGAAAAAGTCGCGGGCATCCGATAGGATAATGATAATTTATGCTTTACTGAACTGTTACAGTTGCATCATAGATTTTTTGATAGAGATTGCAGAGTAGTGGATCTGGTAATGTGGCGTCCACATATCCGTACGTATCGGACGCATCGTATCAAACGGTTCTTAGTATACTATAGGAATGTATAGAAATTCATACAAGTTCGTTTATTGATCCGCATCGTACGGATCGAATCTACAGTAAATTAAAAATCCGTTTGATGCGTTGAGTCCGATACTTACTATGCGGATATGTGGACGCCTACCATAAGACATATACACAGTTTCTTTGTTTAATTCTTATGGCAAAAAACTATTTGACTCAAATTGTCAGATGGTCATTTTTGTCTCTATATCGTTTGATTTGAATATAATGTGTGAAATATACTCCTGACAGACATTCCGTTGATAGTCCTTCGGATTAGTACGTCACAGCATTAATTTGAGCTCTAAATTCCAGCAAAAACTATATTTCTTCACTCACAATATTTCCGCAAGAAATCTTAACACGCACGATAATAAAGTTTATATTAATGTGATCTACGACGCGATGTTTAAATGCCACACACTTGGAATATAAAAACGTGTTTTTAGAGAGAATGACTCATACGCTGCGTTACATATAAATGTAAATCGGAATATACTCTTATCCTAAAATTCGGTGAATTCATTTTATATGTTTATTTGCTATTTCGTCCGCATTTAATCTACTTACGAATATATGTCAATGATCATTAACGGTACGAATGCGACGTGTTAACGTGCTCTCCTAGGCGATGTTACACACCACCGCATACTGAGAATTATTGATATCTTAGGGATGATGACAGTTTTTTAAATTGTATATAAATTAAGAGTATACTAATAGTAAAGCAATTTTGTAAAAGGAACAGGGTATCTGCGATCATTACTTTCGGAGCTACAGGGATTTAAAGTGTCAGATTTGCGGCGCTGCCGCAGATCCCTGAAAAACGCCCCATACAAAATGGCACGAACTAATGACGTCGTAGGCAATGTAATGATCGTTAGATTTGTATGTGCGTTCAAACAAAATTACTAATATCTTTGTTATTTGTGCGTTTATGTTTATAGTTCATATATTAAATAATGTCACATTTAATGTAAGGAAGCTAAAACTGTATGAATTTTCATCTAATTACGATAAAATATTTTTAATAGATATTGAAATTTTATAATCTCATTTATTTTGCAAATATTCAATCTTTGCCTTTTATATATAAATTAGTTAACATTGACCCTATTTACCCGAATGTATCATAAAAATCGATATATTCAAACCTAGTCATCATCCCCATTCGTACCCCGACGTCTTGAACCTTATGTACCTTGTATTGAATGAATTTGAATGTACCTTGAAATTGAATGTACCTTGGGCCTTATTACTCGTAGCCGATCGAGGCTAAGTACTGCACCAAAAAGTAAGGTTTTAATTGCGAGCTGTTTACTCTATATCTATATAATAAAGGGGGTAATCTCCGGATCTACTGATCCGATTTTAAAATTCGTTTACCACTAGAAAACCACATTATTTGTAAGTGTTCTCTATACTATCCGCGCTAATATTATACTCGTAAAGAGGAAAAATTAGTTTGCATTGATTACGCTCTGAAACTACTGAACCGATCTGAAAAATTCTTTTACTGTTGGGAAGCTACACTCGATGAGAGATTGATCGTCTCATCGAGATGAAGCTATTCACGAAAAATTAACTTGATAATAATCAGTTGTAAAAAATGTTCTACGGATCCCGGACTATATATTTTATCCTTGTATTCTCACAGGAACGGGAACTACGCAGGTAAAACCGCGGGGGGTGGGCTAGTTTATTGTAAGACTATTACAGTTGAGAACTATTACAGCTTGTCCTATAATTTACTTGTACATCTTGTTAGGATATTTAGTGAGTTTTCGCTTTGTTCTCCGTGTCAGGTTATTTGTAATAATTAGAATACACGCGTGTACGTAATGAACATCATTACTCTTTGACGAGCACCCGTAATATAAGAATGTTTCTTGTCTCGAACTTACGTTTACGAGATCCGTTTGTGTCCCTGCAATTTTCTGTGTCTAGTTATGTTGGCCTCTGTTTTAGTCATTATTTTATGCTAGTCACCCACGCTCCGATATGTCCACATGCCTGCAGCGCTGCCACGATGACGTCCGGTAAAACTCACTCGGACGGCATGCGATCAGCGCTGCAGGCATGTTAGTATATCGGACCGTGGGTGGCTAGCATTTTTCTTTTAATTATTTTCACTCTATGTACTAACAGTTATAGGCATATATATGATCACTATATCCTTAGGTCCTTAGTTAGATTATGGCTTCAGGCTCTGCCTCCGATTCCGGAGGGTGTGGGTCCAATGAGAACCGTGATAGCCCAGGGGATATGACCTCTGCCTTCGACTTGGAGAGCGTAGGTTCCGGGGCATGCATCTCCAACTTTTCAGTTGTGTGAATTTTAAGAAATTAAATATCATATGTCTCTAACGGCAAAGGAAAAACATCGTGAGGAAACTACTAAAAAATGCATACCACAGAATTTCTCAAACATTCTCTGCGTGTGTGAAGTCTACCAATCCGCATTGGGCCAGCGTGGTGGACTATTAGCCTAAACCCTCTCATTCTAAAAGGAGACTCGAGCTCTTTCATTACATCAATATTTCTAGAGAACTTCTACGTCGAAAATGACATTTTTTCTTTACGAAATATGTCGTTGAAGTATACTACAGTTCGTTTCATGTAGGACGGTGCGGGTGACAGTTCGGTTCACTCTTGAAAGAGTGCCGCGATTCACGATTATAGTATGTATTATGAACGTTATACAGGCGACTGTCACCGTACCCTTCTTCCTTCTTCTACTTTAAAATATTCTGGTGATGGTGAATCTCATCAACACAAACAGAAGACGACTTAAGTTGTAAGAAATCCATAATATGACTATCACAAAAACGTCACACTCTGTTGACAGCACACGTCATTTGTAGGTGTAGCTATGAGGAGTAAGGGACAAGTTGTCCCGCCTTTTCGCAGTAGAAGAATCTATGATTTATCATCCCATAATATTTTAACCTTAAATAAGTTGACGCGAGGCTTAAAATAAAATATTATAGAGACACTCTTGGCCTATGTACTTATCTTATCTTGAGTCGCTCGTTGGAAATCCTTTTTAGGATTAAGAGAGAAATATCTGCGAAATTCATTTTTACGGTCAATAGTCAAATAAATTGGTTTAGAATTTCATTTCTTCTTCAGGTTTGTACGCCCTCAGCTTGTGAGCCTAAGCTTAAATCCATCGCTGATTGTAAAAGAGGTTTTCTAGACAGATATTAAACTATTACATTATGGATTTCTTACAATTTAAGTCGTATTCTATTTGTGTTGATAAGATTCACCATCATCAGCATATTTTAAAGTATAAGAAGAAAGAAGACGATAGCATGGGTACGGTGACAGTCGCCTGCATGACGTTCATAATACATACTATTATTTTGAACGCGGCACACTTTCAAGAGTGAAACGAACTGTCACCCGCACCGTCCTACATGAAACGAACTGTTGTATACTTCAACGATATATTTCGTAAAGAAAAAAAGATACTTTCGACCAACGCAACGAAAGAGCTCGAGTCTCCTCTCAGAATAAGAGGAATTAGGCCTTAGTCCACAACGCCGGCCAAATTTGGATTGGCAGACTTCAGACACGCAGCGAATTAAGAAAATTCCCAGGTGTGCAGGTTTCCTCACGATGTTTTTCCTTTACCGTTTGAGACACATGATATTTAAATTTCTCAAAATTTGGATGTGCATGCCCTAGAACTGTTATCGCCGTTTAGTGTTGGAAATAGTAGTCTGTGACGCGTATGACGTCGCACGATCTCGTTGGGTGTTGGCTTCAGTGTGCTCGTGGCGTTCGAACCGTCCACATCTATTGTTGTGTAATTCTTATGGGTTACTTGGAATAGGCGGGGAGAGTGACTTGAGTGGAAAAGGGGAGTGTTTGATATCATTAAAAGGCGCCTTGAACCCTACAAACATCGTTCACAAGTACGTGACTCCACTCAAGGTCATTCTCTGCCATTCTAGGATCTTATTTAGGTTACAGTTTGCTTTGTTAATTAAGTTGTCCTGACAAGTGTTGTGAATCATAACCTTTGTTCAATATTAGTTTTCTTATATTAGTAATCACTTTTGAGTCCTATAATAGAACCTACACCCGAGTCCTATCCACTGGGCTATCACGGCTCTCATTGTAACTACTTGTGTTCATTTGACATAAACGAATAGTATCCAGTTAGAATATCTGAGTACACTTACTTTTGTTGAGTCCTAGTAAAAATTCACGACGGTCTTGAATAATAAAGTTTTCTTGATTCTTGAGTGTCGCAGAGACAGTCCCCGCAACCGAGACCTTGGCGCGCTCAGCTTGTTGAATATGGATGACGTCTTAGTGAAAAGCCTCTAACAATACCTAGAAACTGTGATTTTGAAAGGTTCTTTTTTATTTTTATCTTAGTTCAGTGAAAACATTTTTCCGTTTAGTTTTTTTTTGTGATTTTCATATTACGGCCTACAGAACGTTGTGGCCTCTTTTGCAATTTAAGCCCTGGATATAAAATTGAGGGGTGTTATTTATTAAAGTGTTTTTCATATAGCAAGTTTCCCGCGATTCACGATAATAGTTACGCATTATGAACGTCATAAGGCAACTGTCACCGTACCCATGCTATCTGAAAAGCACTTTAGTTTTATACATGTCTGTTTGTGTATCTGTATGGTTGCTGTGGCTTCTAACTGACCCATTGGCATTGACTAATGCTTAAACAATTTAGACCTACTGTATCACTTAGGATACACCAAATGTAATAAATTATTATGAAGTACCTTTAATACCAATTTGTTTACTTATAGTGTCAATGTCAAGATTAAGGTGTAAATATTACTCCAAAAAAAATTAGTAACTTTAGTTGAGTTTATTATATGTCTAAATACGTGTTTTGTACACTGATTTATTTTGTGCAGCTGCATAATGTCATCAATTAGGAAATAAGTGCTCTATGACACTCTATGATGTCAACAAATTAGATAAAAACACTTATTTTACAAAAATATAGTTTCAGGTCTAAATGGGTTAATGGTAATAATTTCTGGAAAATTAGTTTTGCTGTTCTTGTTTTTATAAGAATTGGAGGTTTACAGAAAATTCAATTTATCAAGGTGCAGGTGACTGAAATTATGAAGAAAGTCGTAGATGTATAACAGATAATAATTATAACTACCAAGTACAACTTGTGACATTCTAGAATCAGATGCTGCAAAACTACTCATTTTTACCAAACAATTGTTATTGCCGTATTGAAAGGACTTCCGGTACGGACGGCTTCAGTGTCTTTCTCTCTTGTTGTGTAATTCTTTATGGGTTATTTGGGATAGGCGGGGAGAGTGACTTGAGTGTAAAAGGGGAGTGTTTGTTAACAGTCAAAGGTATCTTTAACCCTACACACAACGATCACAAGTGTGTGACTTCATTCAAGGTCATTCTCTGCCATTCTAAGGTCTTATTTTGGTTACTGTTTGATTTGTTAATTAATTTGCTTTTAATCATAACCTCTGATTGACATTCGTTTTCTTATTTTTGTAATCACTTCTGAGACTGCTAATACAATTAAGCTACTACTTAATTTAGTTATAAAATAAAACATTAGTTATGAAATAAAAATAAAAGAAGTAGGTACATTACGAGTATAAACGGTTCTCTATTTTCACACGTTTAACTAAGTTTGTTGACCGCCGCTAAGTTGGCTGGCCAGGGCGCCACTTTGAACAAGTTTAACTTGGTAAAAGCGGGGCGGGAACGGGGAAGCCCCTTTTTTCCCATTTTATTGCTTAAGTTTGTTCATACGTGTCTTGAAAACTTAAGAATAGGCTTAAAATTGCCTCAAAGGCGCGCTTTGAACTTCTACAACGCATGTTAGATTAAGTTTGTTTGCTTTGATAAGTTGCTGTTTTTTGAGTTCGCGAAGCTTGTTGGCCTCATCTCAAGGTACGCTTAAGGAACTCAAGACACACATAATGTCAGTCACTGACGATGAAGGAATCTGACATGCCTGATGCAGCGCTAACGACTTTGACGTTCGATAAAACAGCTCGTGTATTGGCGTGGTATCATGCACATCTCGACCAACACACGATCAGTTTTATCGGCTCTCAAGCCATTAGCGCTGCAGGCATGTGAGATTACTTGATCGTCAGTGGCTGACAGAAGGCGCCGATGTGTGCACCTCCTTCTACCTTTTTAGACACCACTTAGTGCAAAAACGAGCGCGTCGGGAAAGTGCCTGATTTCGTGATACTCACACGATCACTTCACATCCCAAATAGGACGCATATGACTCCTATGATTGGGGTTTTTAGTGGGTTTTTTTATTATTTTATTATTGTTTACAAGTTAGCCCTTGACTACAATCTCACCTGATGGTAAGTGATGATGTAGTCTTAGATGCAAGCAGGCTAACTTGTAAGGAGGAGGATGAAAATCCACACCCCTTTCGGTTTCTACACGGCATCGTACCGGAACGCTTAATCGCTTGGCGGTACGTCTTTGCCGGTAGGTTGGTAACTAGCCACGGCCGAAGCCTCCCACCAGCCAGACCTGGACCAACTAAGAAAATATCAATCGGCCCAGCCGGGGATCGAACCCAGGACCTCAGTTTTGTAAATCCACCGCGCATACCACTGCGCCACGCAGGCCGTCATACGGTGTTCAGTTCAGCCAGCGCAACCCTCATCTCGGGTGTAGACTGCGCATTTCTTTTTGGGATGCGTCAAGGTGGCGTGCAGTACATTTCCCAACGAAAAGATTGGTGTGATAATTACTTAATTTTTATTTGATACAGATTGTATTTTTGAAAGGTTTTGACCAGTAGTTTTAGAAGTGTGACATCTCATAATTTGTAAAGATGCTATTAGATAGGGAAAGCGACATTAATTACGGCCGTTTTCAATAACCTAACCAAGATTACGGATAGATAGCTATCCTCGATTATTATCAGTAACAACCGAACTATATTTACATAGTCAAACTATCTGTCAGTAGGTTATTCAAAAGCAGATAAGAACAGAAATATAGATTTTATTAATTTTAGTAAGCGATATGGCGGATAGATAGGTTATTGAAAACGGCCGTAAAGTTACTTTTACCAAAAAAAGACTGAATTGTTTTGCTTCTTGTTTGCTTTACTGAAATAATTCAATTATTATAAGAATTACGATTGTTTGTAGGAACCTAATATCTCAAATCTTTGTTACAACTTTACTTTGAGTTATAGAAATAAAGAAATTCAGTAATGGCTTTGTTGTTACATACCTACACTGTGGATTTGTCAAAGAGTGTAGCATAAAAGAGAATTTTCTTTTAACTCACAATAAAGGTAGCACAAAGGTAAGATAATCTCATAATATGATTTCAGAGTAGGTACAGTCGACTACAATAAGAAACTCAAACAAATAAATAACAATGCTATAATAATAGTACTTGCAATACAATAGTTTATTGTGGTATTGGCGGGTAGGAAGTTTATTGCAAACGAATTTGATGTTTCCGCAGTTAGCCGAAAGCGAGGGATTACCATTGTCACTAGATGTCTCATGATCTACGGGTATAGCTAAATGAATGGATATTTAATACTTCGTCGAAAATAGTTAACTTTCTCGTAGTTAGGTTCTATTTACTTAATACCATAACACGTAAGTTCGGAACCTTAAAATTGAATAGATATTTAATACTTCTTTGAAAATAGTTAACTTTGTTAGGTACCTAGGTACTACTTACTTAATATAATCAAAATGAATAAATGTTTAATACTTCGTTGAAAATAGTTAACTTAGTTAGGTTCTATTTACTTAATACCATAACACGTAAGTTCGGAACCTTAAAATTGAATAGATATTTAATACTTCTTTGAAAATAGTTAACTTTGTTAGGTACCTAGGTACTACTTACTTAATATAATCAAAATGAATAAATGTTTAATACTTCGTTGAAAATAGTTAACTTAGTTAGGTTCTATTTACTTAATACCATAACACGTAAGTTCGGAACCTTAAAAGATATTTAATACTTCGTTGAAAATAGTTAACTTTGTTAGGTAGGTACTACTTACTTAATTCTATAATACGTAAGCTCGGAATCCTAAAAATGAATGGATATTTAATACTTCATCGAAAATATTCAATTTATTTAAGTAGGCACTACTTGCTAAATACAATACAAATGAATAGATATTTAATACTTCGTTGAAAATAGTTAATTTAGGTAGCTGTACCTACTACTTTCTTCTTACAAT
This sequence comes from Bicyclus anynana, assembly GCF_947172395.1. Taxonomy (NCBI): domain Eukaryota; kingdom Metazoa; phylum Arthropoda; class Insecta; order Lepidoptera; family Nymphalidae; genus Bicyclus; species Bicyclus anynana. The sequence goes on from NC_069094.1 coordinate 5,494,135, forward strand.
ACAATGAGTAAAGCATCTTCTATAAAAAACGTAACGTAAAAAATTATATATTTTAGTAATTGGTCTACTAAATCTTACAAATAAGCGGTAAATCTTACAATCTACAATACATACAATAAGCGGCTAAAAACTGTTTGTCACCGATAACTTTCTAGCGATTGGTTGCTTGCGCAAGTGTAGCTAAGCTTGACTCTAGTATTACTTAAAGGTAAAGAAATCCTTTTTATACATTATTGGATATTTTCCTATACGTATGAAGAGTTACCATTAGCTCGATTAAACAAACCCTCTTTAGCTTTACTATATAAGTATTTATACGTTGTATTGTATTTTCTGTATCCATTGTTTTTTTTGCATTTGCTTACGATAAGCAAATCCAAAAAAAAAAACTACAAAATACCCTTAGAATACAGAAAACGCCAGAAGGTGTGATCGCACGTAGGAATGAAGCCGTTGAAACTACTCTTTTTTTTCGTGTAATTTCACGAGCAAGCGATTAGTCACTCTGTGTTTGCAGTGTTATGTGACGTGCTATACTGGTACAATTTTTAGACACAATGCGTGCATTATGATGACGGCTGAACGTGGCTTCTGGTGTTTTCTGCATTCTGAGAAAATACCTCTCCAGAATGTGGACGTGAATTCGTCATGACTGGAAAATTAGAAAACGCTACATCTTACTGCCAATTACAACACTCCCGAGTACACTGACAGTGTATACAGTAGTATACATACAATGGAGACCAAAGAAAAGTTATATAAAACTCGTTATATAAAGCTCCTTGGGTTTATAAAAAACTAAACGATGCGCATTGCGTGCGGCGGCAAATTAACTTTCGAGTCGTATTTACAATTGCCATTGTGTATTTAGTAGTAAGTATACGCTTTTTGAATTGTTTTTACGTCATTGGAAAATCTGTGACGTCATAACCTCATCTGCGACTAAACTGAAAACGGAACATGTCCCAGAATGTCCGTCCTATATATTCGTTCAGCGTGAAACGTTAACAATTAGTTTTATCAACAGCGTTATGCAATCGTCACATCAATTACAATAGTATTTTTGTACTGCTACAGCATTGGCACAATTTTATTGTATGTAGCTATTATTAATTGGTCAAAAAATTTAATCAACTTATAATAAGCATTACTGTAAAAAACGAAAAATACCATCGTGCTTTTGTCCTTTCTATTGACCGGTTTAAAGGCGGTGCCAAAAAACAAAATGAACTGTAAGAGATCATTTGGCATAGCATCGCCCTTAAACCAATCAATCGAAAGGACATACTCGTAGGTACGATGCTAGTTTTCACTTTTTAGAGTGATGTATCTATTAAGTCGGTTAAATTTATTTGTTAAAAAGACTTTTTTTTTCTTTTAGTGTGATAGCATACTGACCGGAAAGGCCACATTATGGGCAATTTCGTTCACTTATTAACGTGACAACGTCCTATAAATTCGATGGAGCTGCAAACTCGAAAAAAGATGACGTCATGCGTCGTTCCCTCGCTCTAGGGTTGCCAACTTTTTTTAGAAGTAACGAAGTATATTCTGGTCTATGAAGATTAAACAGTATTTTGGAAAAATGAACATTTTCTTTTGATAAATGCAATCATTCCATCAGTATTTTCTTAAGACGTTGCCACGTTCAACTATCGTCAGTAAACCGACTTTACAGACAATCGATTTTTTTTTGTAAATAAACAAAGCATATAAAATGAAAAAAATAAAAAGATTTTTTTTTTCTTTTTAGTGTGATAGCATACTGACCGGAAACGCCACAGTATAGGCAATTTCGTTTATTTATTTTTAACAGAAAATTACTGAAATTACCGATTTACGTGAAAATTAAATGGGACCACCATGGGTTAATAAATGGCGAAGTTATAAAGTAACAAACATTGATACGCGTCAAATTGAAAACCTCCTATTATTTTTTGAAGTCGGGTAATAAGAGATGTAAGCTGGAAACTCGTAATGTCCGCGTCTTAAGATATTGAAGCTCTAAATATGTTGATAATTATAATAAAAATGACAGAGCTTTTTTCGACTTTTACATGTTTTCAAACGCTTTATCAGAGTGTTATAACTGAAGATAGTTCACTCTGCAACTCAAGATAATTTGTAATAATTTGATCTTATTTCAACATTCAACTCAGTTGCAAATACAATCTGCAGACGCTGGGAAGTATCGCAAAATTATACATCACTCTCACGTAGCGAAGCAAAACCCACTACAAAAAGTGTTTTCAAATGAACCACAAATCTCGATTCACTTGAAAAACTGTATCCCGGGCAGCAGCTGCAGTGCTGTGGTGCATTTATGTAAGTTAAGGCATCTTAAGTACGCGGCCTTAGCTGGTTTGGCAGCGTGCCCCGCGGATTGTTGCTCGCATTGCACTCTCGTCCCGGCCGACATCTGTGGAACTTTTCGCATTTTATTGCTACTGAAGACCTATTATATTTTAGTTTATTTTAAAACTACAATACGCTCGTTTGATAAATTTCATTTTGTTTTTTTTTTTGTGGAAACTTGTATGGCGTCGCCGTATTTCGGTGTGAAGGGTATGTCTGCCTGTTAAATTACAAATGAGGGTTATTGTACGTCAGTGGCGCTAACATGCGACTAACGAGATAATTTCTTGAAGAGACAAAATTCAAGCAATGGCGGCGCAATTTCTCTTTCATTTGGTACGAAAGAGACGGGATGAGTGTATCATAAAAATCAATATATTCAAACCTAGTCATCATCCCCATTTTAGCAAAGACAATGATTCACTCCACCTCACTCAAATTAATCAACTTCATAGATTACGTGGTCCATCTTAATTCACCAACTATTATTATTAAAAAAAAGTGTAATAGCATACATCAACTAGCACCAAATCTAAATTAATATTATACAGCTGAAGAGTTTGTTGTTGGGTTGAACGCGCTAATCTCAGGAGCTACTGGTCCGATTTGAAAAAATATTTCAGTGTTAGATAGCCCATTTGCAGGAAGGCTATAGGCTATATTTTATCCCCGTATTCCTGCGGGAACGCGCGGCGTCTACTAGTACTCTATAATAGTTGATGTGTTACATGAATAAAACGCAATAGACACTGACCATGAGCAGTCAAGCACGGAGTCCCGAGGGAGTTTATTGTCGAGGCCTCTAGAATACCTTTTAAATTCAAGACCATTCGAATGAGGAATATTAAACTAGTTACATCATGCCACTGTAAAATATTCGCTGAATAAAATTCCAGTGACAGCTTCACTAGGGATCTGTGCTATTTCAAATATTTCACTTTGAATGCAACAATTTAATTTGCGCTTTTTAATTTCTACACATTTTTGTCTTGTTGCCTCTAAACTTATCGATTGCAAAAAAGGCTTTTTCCAAGTACTTAACGTTTAATTCTTGTCATGTGAAGTTTCGTTAACCTAACAATGAAAATCCAATATTTTTAGCTCTTCAATCCAATTTCGGTAAGAGGACATTACAATTATTATTTCGGTGTTCCTAACATTGTTTTGTCCAGTATTATAAGGAAGTAAAGTTTGTGTTATTGTTTGGGGTAATCTTTGAATCCACTGAACCGATATTGAAATCTCTTTTACCACTACAACCCACGTTATTTGTGAGTGTTATATGCTAAATTTATCCCCGTAATCTCACGGGAATGGAAGTTATGCGGGTGAAACCGCGGGTCATCGGCTAGTGTATTATAAAATAATGTAAATGGTCTCCTCGTTAGCGTTAACAGTAATGATAACAAATTTTCCGTATTTTTGTTATTAATTAATTACCTTCAATACACAACCAGTATAGTTGTGTTTCAAGGTAATATAAGATAAGTCGTTTGTAGATTATACATTTTTACCACGCTTATATTATTAGCTTCACTTGTAACTATGTATGTAAGAAAATCTTGGATTCTTAATTTTACTCACTTCCCGGTCTTCGATTAGGATTAAATTTTGCACACGCTCTGAGTTCTAATGACAATACATGACTAGCTAAGAAACGTCATTACAAATCCAATATGGCGGCCTCTCCGAGATGCCGGACCGGCTATTTGAAATCCACCCCCATAACAGGGATATCAAATGAAAAGGTTTGCTGTGAGCAATACGAAAAAATTGTCACGTGACTTAAATCCAATATGGCGGACATGCTATTTGGAATGCGCCCCACGATATGGGTATCAAGCGTGATTTTTAGTTTTTTAAACTATTAATGTTAATATTATGTATTTTATGAAATACTTATCTATTTATTTCTACTACAATGACTATAATTAAATGATGATAATTAAAAAAAAAACCTCTTAGTTTAATTTCATGTCCCGAAATTAACATTTTGATGAAGTTATTCTCAAGTTCAACTTCGGAGGTTGCTGTATAAGTAAATCCGAATTAGGAACGACCTTCACCCATCTGTTTATATAAGTCTCCTGGCCAAACTATTATTAACTATTATCCACCTACTCGTGACATAATTTTTAGCGATCTAAATTTGATAATCACGCTTTCATCCATTAAATAGATGGGTGAAAGTCGTTTCTAATTCGGATATTAGACTATATAAAATTGATAATAGAGTCCTACAGACGATAGAAAGTTAAATACTGTCGCAATGTGCTCCTTCGTGAAGTACATAATAACTAACTCTCTAACACACTGGGGACTTGCGAAGTCCAAACTTTAATATGGGCACGTCGCTTTCAGACATGTACGATTATGTATCACCTTACATACCCTTACATACGAGTACCTACCTTCACATACCTTTGCCTATCCGACACATAATTAAGTACTAAGTTCGTATGTGTTCTGTCAGATAATGTACCTACTTGTTTTCAACTTCAGAAAGTTGATTAGCTCTTCTGAGTGTAAAAATAATGTCTAGAATATCAGGGGACACGGCAGTGCTCTCTACCAAGTCGAGGAACAAGACAGTCGTATCATCCTTATCTCGAAGTTATTCAGGGCATTTTCGACTTAGTTATTTTTTATTTTTTTTATTGGTTTGCAAAACTGGCACAATGATTTAACCTAACATATATCAAAAATAGCTTTTATTCATCCTCATGTAATTATGCCTACTTGAAGCAAACACAACATGCTTATTGCTTGCTTTTAAGGAAACCTAGTCTTAACTAATAACTAATGACTAATTGATTCACTGAAGATATCTATACGGTTTCGGACACTGTTTTCAAAAGATTGCATACGGTACATTGGCTATGAATGTTGGTTATGAATTACTTTAGCCTTTGCCTTGATGTTAGTGTAAGAATTATAATAAGAATGACGCAATATTTTTTATTGTTGATGAAAATTCCTTTGTTTAATACAATAATGATGAAATGAAACATTGTTCTTGTAATGGAGCACATTTGAACAGGTGCGTCTTAATAATGTATATTGTTTTGGAAAATATGTGTATGACTGAGCATAAGCCACCTGTGCAGTTTATAATTTTAATAACGCCTACGATGCAGCAACATATTCAGAATATATAATCGGTCGCAGTAATGCAATGAATTAAATTTTTGCGATATTCGAAATATGTTCTGAACTAAAACTAAAAAAAACTTGTACCTAAATACGACATTTTCTTTTCGTGATAGGTACTATTTAAATAGCCTACCAGTCCGATTCTCTTGTGAGTTAAAAATACAACATCTTAGGAATGCGGTGACTTGACACTAAATCTCGCACGTCAGGTCATTGCAATAAGTAGCAATAACTCAACATGAATATGTACGTGGCCTACTTTTTGGCCTATTATAATTTTTTTTTTAAACCTAAAATACACCATCCTAACCCGCTGTACCTTTTTTTTTATTCTTGACAAGTTAGCTCTTGACTACAATCTCACCGGATGGTAAGTGATGATGCAGTCTAAGATGGAAGCGGGCTAACTTGTTAGGAGGAAGATGAAAATCCACACTCCTTTCGGTTTCTACACATCGTACCGGAACGCTAAATCGCTTGGCGGTACGTCTTTGCCGGTAGGGTGGTAACTAGCCACGGCCGAAGCCTCCCACCAGCCAGACATGGACCAATTAAGAAAATCTCAATCTGCCCAGCTGAGGATCGAACCCAGGACCTCCGTTTTGTAAATCCACCGCGCCACGGAGGCCGTCAATACCTAATCTAACAAAACCGTCAGTACCTAATCTAACAAAACAATTTTCCAGGCTAACGAAAACTTGTTAAAGATGATTTTGACATGAAATCGATGATGCCTACATACGCTTCGAAAATAGGTCACTAGAGTCTTGTGAAAAGAGACAAGCAATTGATTTAATTTGCATCACTGAAACGCTGACAGGCGAAAAACTATGGAAATTGCGTCCTTCGTAACGTAGTACATCAATGGATAGCTGACAGCGACACGTTCTAATAGAAAATTTTCATATTCATAAGGACGTGGCGAATTAGCATATAAAACGAGCTACTTGACTCCCTCCCCCGGGCTGCTGTCAGTGCCCTGTTTTCTGCTCTGTCTCCTTGTGAGAGGTCGAGAGGAATATTTTAAACAGACTTGAAAAAATGGAGGAATCGGATTTAGTATCTTAAAAGTTAAAACCGTTGATTTACACTGGGTTGGTTGTGGTACACTGGGGCGTCCATCAACTATGTGAGGAAATTTTGACGATTTCGTGTTTTTTTTAATGAAATGGAAATTTATTATTTTCAGTTTTACAATCACTGATGTGGCTGAGACCTTTTTTTAAGTAAAAACCTGTGATGGGCTCAACCTCTCCCCCTAGTAATATGGAGACTTTCCCACTTCACCTTACGCGATATTATGCAGAATTTATATTTTTAATGTAAATGTTTAGATGTTTTGAGTAGATACGTCTGCAATTTTACCCCTTTTTATGATAGTACCCGAGACTTCCCTCTCCCTGCGTGAGATTCTCTTCTCAACATCTCAACTCAAGTAATTATTGGACTCCTGCTAATCCCTTTTTCGTGTATTGTTGGTTCCAGTATGAGAGGTAGGAAAATTTCGGTTCTTATTATAGCTGTTGTTCAATTTTTTTTTTTTAATTTTGTTTATGTATATAAGAAGCTGTCTACATACCTATGCGGTGTGTGATACGACTGATGTGTCAGCTAGTGGGAAATAATTTTCAGGCCAGCGTTATAAAGCCGCCGAAGTCGGTGGACTAGGGTATCCCACGTGTAGTACCAAATTGTGGGCTTGAGACTGCAGTTTAAAGTAAAAATAATGCTACATAGTGCTATTGCAGTTATGACAAAAAATAACTTTAACCTAAAAGGTTATTTTACAAAGGAATTTTTTTTTTTTTATATTTATTATTTTCTTCTGAAAGTCTCGCTGTAATTTCGGATGTTTGTGGACAAACTTTTCTAGTTTACTTTTGAAGATTGCGAGAAATATTATCTTTGCTCTATATCAAACGCGCAAGAAAGTAACTTTGATTACTTTATAAACTTGAAATTCAGATCTAAAAAACAAAAAAAAAATGTTTTTTTTTGTTTTTGGTAGTAAGGTTCTTCAAAAATATTTTATGATTAATAGGAAACCTGAAAAGCCTGGACAAACAGATGTAGTGTCTGACAAAAATGAAGAAAAAAAAATGGTTTGTGTATTAGATCATGGAAGTAACTATTACTTCCATGAATCCGTTGTTGTAATGCAAGCACTTGAAAATGAGTTTTTATTAAATCACAGAGAGGCACTACAATTTCATTTATATGTATTGACTAGCCGACGCCCGCGACTTCGTCCGCGTGAAACTCGATGTAAACTTTCCACTACCCCTATCCTACCCCTACCCTACCCCTAGCCTATCCCTAGCCTAACTCTACCCCTACCCTACTCCTACCTACCCCTACCCTACTTTTCTGGTTCATTTTTTACACCTTGTGTCCGAAAAACACAAATATCTAACGGAACCCTATTTTTTTCCAAAATAAAATTTAGCCTATGTTACTTGTGGATAATTTAGCTTTCGAATGGTGAAAGAATTTTTAAAATCGGTCCAGTAGTTTTTGAGCCTATTCATTACAATCAAACAAACAAACAAACATACAAACAAACAAAGTTTTCCTCTTTATAATATTAGTATAGATAAAATATAAAAGCCAGAACAATGTGGGTGCTTGGCTACGGTACAGTTAGCTGCGGTCGTCGCAGCTGACGCTGGCATTCCCGACTTGAAATTGAAATGAATTGTTTGTACAGCCGATTCACGCTAGTTTATGTGCGGTTTACCAGTTCCTCCTGCCTCCCACATATTGAAATTGGACCTCCGATGGGAATACAATTACATAATATGCCACTTTTCGATTAGTTATGATTGTTGTCGAATAGAAAATGTTTTTGCCCGGGATCCGTGAAACAAATTTACAAGTGATTACTATGAAGTTAATTTTCCGTCAGTTCATTCTTCATCTTAATGAGACGGTCAACTTTTTTATTTACGAAAATTCTTGATTTTGGTAGCTAACTACCAGGTAATAAAAAAATTCTGAGCGTCGGAACAAGACACGCTGCTCCAATGGGGGTTGGTGGGTTAAGACTGATTACAATAAATTCTTTATGGATCATTATCAGATGTTAATGGAGCCGACGATGGGACCGATAGCTTAACCAAGCACCAATCACCAGTTTCAATTCCGGGCTTAGAATTAATTTCTTAGCTTTTGAAAAGCGTACGTCATAATGTAATGATTTTTCACGTAATATCGCTTGGTGTACCTACACGGCAAGCAGCGTATGAACTAATAATGATAAATTTTGATAATATTATTATGGTGTAATTAATAAACATAATATAAATAAATCGACATAATTGCTTTTTCTCAGCGGAATCCGGAGTCTGCAAAGAAAAAGTGATAATTATAATCAGAAAGAACATATATTAATTAATAAAATTTAATAGAATATTATCGAGTGAAAGATGGCGGTAAATAAAATAATAGGTAAGTAAATATATGATTTTATAATTGAACCATTTCAAGTTAAATAATTAACTATTGCCTGCTTTAATTAACTTATCCATTTGCTGTACAATTTCAATAACGACTGTTTCATCATAAAAAAATATATATTCTGAATGACTCACAGAAGCATTAGCTCTTATTCGCACGAGAGATTATTAACAGACGTTCAAAAGCGTTCAAATATAGTATGAAGGGAAATGAAGGTAAAATTCCAACGCCCACAATTGAAAATTCAACACTGCTCGAACATCTATTTGGAAATGCATTTGTTGTGTTTGAAGTGTAACGGACGTTAAAAAAACTCTCGTACGAATGAGGACTTAGGATTTAAACTAATAACATGTACTAATACTCTACCAACGCTACTAGTTTAAATACACTGTTATTATAAATTTTATTGTGCATAATATTAAATTAAACAAGATAATGTCGAACAGATGGGCAATATGATAGCGCATTTCGTTTCAGTACAATTGCAGCTGGCGCCACATCCTGGACTGCAAATTGAAATGAATTGTTTGCACAGTCTACTCACGCTGGTTTATGCGCGGTTTGCTCTCACTCGTCGGAATTGGATCCTCAATGTGATGTCTTTTGCCGATTGGCCGCTGTGGTATTCAAACGACATAGCTTACTCGTACGTATATCTCTGGGGAGCTCTTTGAATGTCTCTAGCAGTTCATTTTCCTTAAAGTAATTTAAAATATATTATTATTAATCTGTAGTATTTTCCTCCTGTGGTTGTAAATTATAAATAATACTTATATTATAAATGCGTGAATAAGTCTGTCTGTCTATCTCTTATCTTTCACGACTTACTACTAAAGAAATTTAGATGAAATTTGGTATCGGTACAACCTCCACTTCACTTGTGAAAGAACTAAAATGCATTCTACTTTATGCAATAAAACTCTAAAATGCAGCAAATCAATGAAAATAAAACAAGAGCTACATGTAATTCTTACGATTTAATATGATGTAACAGAAGGTGGGAGAAGTAAAATCATATTTTCACTGTACACAAATTTATTCGATAACAATTTCAGCATAGCTTCCGCTATAATGTTAATATTACACGCTGATGGTAGTATATCAATGAATCTGCTAAACAACCCTCTATTTTATAATATTTGCAAAGTTAGTGTCTACTGTTGGTAGCACGAATATGTTAACAATACAAGTACGTTTTAATAATAGTTCCGGAGTATTATTATACAAACCAAACGTTATAATTCTATCTAAAACACATTAATAATTAAAAGATATTTATAACGATCGTAAATAATATTAAAATATCGAAACACAAAGTTGAGAAATTAAATACAAACTAAATCATAACGTGACGTCATAGTTGTCAAGAGTAAAATAACCAATGATGAATTTATATCATGTAAAATAAATAATTATATTTATATCAATAATTAATAATAACCTCTCCACTGTTCGGATTGATAATCATTGTTACTTAATTAAATTTAACTATAATAACCGGAAGTCATAAAAGTATGAAATGAAATGACGCTACTATACGCTAGGCGGCGACACTTATCTATACGAAATAGGCGGGAAGCAGGTACTATTTGTAACAATAATAACAAACGGACCTACGTAAAATTACAGCACTCATAGATAGTACTTAAAAGCTATGAAATTTCTGGGTTTCAGTAAATTACATTATAATTGAAACACTTAAATACACTTAAACATACAGTGTTTCGTCTAAAAGGGCATGAACCAGATATTGATTGTTGCCATCAGAGCCCGTAGTATCGTGTTTCTATTGATAATAGCCTTCCTGCCATTAATGTTCCCAACGGCCTTCATTAATGTGGTTTTGATACATAAAACCAACAAAATTACTACAAAATAACACTTAAAGTACCCATTTCTGGCTCGTATATTTCTAGTGTTTGATAACAATTTCTCGTTGATTATATAATGATTTATTTATTTTGCTATCATCCGCGAAAAGCCGACGAACCCATGCGACAACGTGCAATTGCACGTTGTAGAGTCAACATCTCCTGAGGATGCTCCGGTTTCGGGGTGAAAAGTACGTAGAGAGTATTTTGTCGGACCTGGGTGACGTTGTCGCATGGGTTCATCGGCTTTTCGCGGATGATAGCAAAATAAATAAATCTTTATATAATCATGATGAACTTCCGCAAAGTAACGCCAGCTTCTATCCAAAATTTCTCGTTGGTTATTTCTGTGTGGCTTTGTATCACAAGGCCTTAGGTTGTATCGACAGGTCATGTGATCAAGATCTGTCATTCCCATACATTTATCTAGTTTTCGAAGCTTTTGCGATCGTAGAAAGAGAATCGACTTGCCACTTGGCTACAGGGGCTGGTCCTAGGTTGGGCTATGAAATACTGAGCATTTTTCTTCTTCTAAGAACTTTTCAGAAAAGAAATTTTCAAAGCTACTTTTGATAGAGCGTAAATATGTTGATCCCGCGCACCATAATTAACGTCTGATAATGATCGTTACAAAGTTTAGCATTGAAGTAGCGTGGTGGGTCTAAACTCTATATCCCCCCCTAAGGAGGGGCTAAGCCCTGTATTAGGCCGTTAAAATAAATGATCATGATGATTCTTTCTGTAGTTTATCTTATGATATACTAGCGGACGCCCGCGACTTCGTCCGCGTGGAATTTAGTGTTTTCACAAATCCCTCGGGAACCATGGACTTTTCGTGATAAAAAGTAGCCCATGTGTTAATCCAGACTATAATCCATTTTTACTTCAAATGTCAGGTGATCCGGTTTAGTAGCCTAGGCGTGAAAGAGTAACAAACATACATACCATCAAAATCATCGGGTTTTCGCAAATCTTGGGAATCTATTAATTTTTTCGGGACAAAAAGTAGCCTATGTGTTAATCCAGACTATAATCTATTTCTACTTCAAATGTCAGGTGATTCGGTTCAGTAGTAGCGGCGTTAAAGAGTAACAAACATCCAAATAAACATACATCCATACAAACTTTCGCGTTTATAATATTAGTAGGATACAAAAACTTTTGGCTTCATATTTAAATCTGGTAATAAATTTCTAAAAGGTTTTATTTGTTCGTGGGAGGCATTTTATCTACGAAGAATTTTGTCTCTTTAAATCTCTTAAATCGACCAGTTGTCATCCATCACGATCTCAATCCACTTTTTCGTGACACCTTTTTTAAAATACAAACTTTTTTCAAAGCGAAACTTTGTGTTGTCGTAGGTAAGGGATAAAGGAAACAAGCAAATGAAATAGTATATAGTACGTTTGCGGTTTTTCAAAGCACTGTATCGCAGTATCAAACTCATGATTCTTGTACTTGGCTATCAAGATGGAATAGTTGAAATATGTATTTTATATTGGTCCCTGAGTCTGCACGCGCACTGGTCGTGTGAAAAATCTTATTGCCCTGGCTACAATACTCGTCGTGACTCTAGATGCGATTCTGTATACAGATTATTCTCTGACATAACTTCCAAGATATTTATTACACTGATACTGAAACAGTTTATCGGAGTCCAAAGCACAACTAAATGACTGATTCTTATGTACTGTGTGGAAAATGTTTAGTGTAACAGAAAACATTCATACGCAGTATACAGAGTAGTTAATTATAAATTATGAGTGGCGAGGTACATAGCGGCTTACTAACAACAACACATTACTTATGTTAGATTTTTAATTATTTAATAATTATAAATACATAAGATAACATATAAAAACACATTTATCGATATAAATATTTTAATCTGTGCTGTTTATTAATGATTATGGTTTTGTTCTGAGGTTTGGTTGGGTAGTTGTTGTCTTATACCCAATAATGATGACATGTTATGTGTGGATAAGTTAAATTTAACTAATGTTTTATCCATATACCGCCAAGGTAGTGAGGAGCTCAATGAACATGATTGATTAAATGTAATTTACTTATACTTTGTCAAAGGGTAATTCGGAAGACCGAAGTGCATGTACAATCAGAAGCTAGTTTCCAAGGCTATACATTAGAAATGCCATCGATTAATAGTTGTAATTTTTTTCCTTGTTTATAAATTCATTCATAATAGTTGAAGTATGCTCCTATTTCAAACGAGTTTGTTGTTGTGTTCCAAATGAAATTGTGTTTCTGTTAACACAATTAGCAAGTTTAAAGTGAATTTACGCAATAGTTATGTAATTGCATGCAAAGGGGGCACTGCTCGCAGGTCTGAGTGGAATGCCAGCACTGCGAGAGGTCGCCCATCGACGCTGGCTGGGTAATGTACGTGCCAAATGCTAACTTTGCTAATTGGGACCAAAACGATGATCCTGTTTTATGACACGTTTACACTGTAACTCATTCCGTAGCTTCTTTTCAAAATTACTTAAAGAATCATTTTCTCGGTAGATTACTCGAAAACTATAGTTATAAAATGGTTTCTTTTTAATGCCTACATTATAGGGTATCGGCGGATTAAACACTTCATATAATGCACTAAAGGCAAGCGTCCGTTCGTGGGACCTGTACCAATGATGTGGATCAGTGGACGCGCTTTTTAACCGACGTCCAAAAAGGAGGAGGTTCTACGTTCGGCTGTATGTATGTTTTTATGACTTTACATCTCAGACCAATTATTGTATAGGACCAGCCTCGCTAGACGTTACTTTTCTGTCAAAGTATATGATCAACGATCTAATGCGATTATAGAAACTGTCTCTATAGTATCGATGTTAAATAGTTGTAATCGTGTTCGTCGATTAAAGAGCTCCGTAAAAATACCTTTTTGTGTAATTGAATTGTGTAAAAAACGGGCAAAATCTTCTAGTTTAGTATAAGATATATACCAAATCTAAGCTCGTTTTCTTCAGAAAATGACAGACAATTTTGTTCGTGACTATGAGTGCGATACAGGTCCTTCTGTAATTGGTCTGAGCTTTACATACAAAGAACACTACGATCCGTTTGATGCAATGCGTCCGACGCGTAAGATGCGGATCTGTGGACATCTACCATACGTAAATAATATTTTCGAATTGACTAACTATTGTACTATTGTGTAAGTTCAACTCATCAGTCGAATTCATGAAGGTAGACTACACTATGATTATTTTTGCTCGATGGTTTGGTAATCTATACTAGCTATATTTATTCATAAACACAGAGTAAGGAAGAAATAAGCTGTTCGCACTCTACTCTCACAGTAAATACTCGTAGCAATAATCCATGAAGCCACATAGTTTAACGTTTGTGTACCGATAGAATAGATATTTAGGTTATGTTTCTGAGTCGGCAATTTACTTCATTAAACCTAAAACTCTTTACTCTCCAGACTTATTGTTAACAAAACTGATTTAAATAAACGACTTTTTGAATTAAATTCCAAAAAACTTTCAATTAAATAACAAATGAGTCACAGATGACAGACCACTAAATAAATAAGCTTAACAGCAGTCAGTGTGACTAATGTCATAATTGAGATATATGAATAACGATTTTTTTTTGGCCGCTAATACAACGATGATCTCTGGTAACTACATATGGATTATTCTTGGAACAAGCAAATTTTCATCAATAAACCGACCAAGACGTACCACTGCCAGTCGTCTAGAAACCGAAAAGGGTGTGGATTTTCATCCTCCTCCTAACAAGTTAGCCCGCTTCCATCTTAGATTGCATCATCACTTACCATCAGGTGAGATTGAGCTTAACTTGTAAAGCATAAAAAATAAGTATAAGGCGAACCGCTTATTGAAACAAATGAAAACGAGTTCGTATGTTTGTATTAAACTACGTATATGTTTGTGATCTCGCTAGTCTAGCTAAACAATACTTTGGCAACTTTGTACGGGCGCGCCTTTCATTGCGCTGAAAGTTATCGACGTTTAGTTTCTTTTCTGTTTTCTTTCCATTCTTTTGTCTTTGAAACGAATAATACTCACTTTGAAGCCAACGTCTCGACCAATACATACGAGTAATAGTTAGATGCTCTTAGGTCCAATATTCTTGAAAAGTACTCATGGAGGGATGACGTGATAGCCCAGTGGATATGACGTCTGCTTCCGATTCCAGAAGGTGTGGGTTCCAATCTAGTCCGGGGCATACACCTCCAACTTTTCAGTTGTGTGCATTTCAAGAAATTAAATATCACGTGTCTCAAACGGTGAAGGAAAACATCGTGAGAAAACCTCCATACCAGAGAATTTTCTTAAATATCTGCGTGTGTGAAGTCTGCCAATTCGCTTAGGGCTAGCGTGGTGAACTATTAGCCTTTCATTCTGAGAGAAGACTCGAACTCAGCGGTGGGTCAAATATGAGTTGATAATGAGTACTAAGGGAAGTAGAGAATGTTTAAATTAAATGAGTAGGCAAGCAGACTTTCAGTTATAACTGTTAGTTTTATGTAATCGAAATTTCAATCGAAATCATTAAAAAAAGTGTACAGTTAAAACTGACGGATACTACACACGTACTACGATAACTGAACCTAAACTTATAAAACTGCACGTCTGTAGCACGGGTTACGGTACCATTTTTTACAATCCCACATTGATTATTCATAATTTGCCTTCCGATTCGGTATGCACAATTTTATATTTCAAAAGCGTAAAAATTAAAATCAACGAATACATAAAATCAACCAATAGTATTGGGATTACTCGCTAAAAAAATTCAAACTGGTTTACCTATGTGCGCACATTGACGAAACATAAACACATAAATAAACAAAAAATACCATCATTCCTAGGCGCGCAATATTTAAATACCTAAACACAGGTACAATACAGAGTCTTTTTTTTTACAGTCTGCTAAAATAATAAACTGTTGCAAAATTTGGAATAAATGAAACCGCCAACAACTCATCCCGGTTAGCGTTAAAAATGCACGAGTGGGCTCTAATTTCGGTCAAAGCAAAGCATACCCACTTTTTGTCCCTCTTGTCGTATAGCGGAATTATTGCGTTGTTTGTTGGAATCTGGCCCACTGTTAAATCTACCCGCATATCGTTTTTGTTTGACTTTAGCGTTTACGTTATTACTATTGCTTTGCTCATAGCAGAAAGACAAATAATATGAACTCTACATGACCTCGTTACAACAAAAATATTACCCTCTATTATTGGAACTTTTGTCTTGTTGGTGTTAAGATAGACTTCCGTTCTTGGCGACCGTGACTCGAGACCGAGACCTGCGACTGCGCGACCCACTGCTTAGTATGATTTTATATAGAGCACTAAACAAAGCCCGAGACCGCGACGCGCGACCACTTTTGTTTAGTGCTCCATAAAATGCAGTGCAGTGCAATGCAGTGGGTCGCGCGGTCGCAGGTCGCGGTCGCCAAGAACGGAAGTCCACCTAAAGTTTGAAATTGCCCTAAAATATTTTTTTTCCGATGTCTTCTACGAGTAGCATTCATCGAGATTGATGAAAATGTCATGATCATCAGTATATTTTAATAACCCATAACAGTCGGTCTGTTATGTGTTACTAAATACCTTTGGGCTTCTCTCATTACTAATGCACGCTTTACCAATGCGGGTTGGCTGCAATGCGTAAACATTGAAGAAATTGTGTGCATAGAAATAGAGAATCGAAATAAACTTTGCGAAAATTTTGAATTGAATTGGTCGACTTCGGTTAATGCCCAACAAATAACTCCACGTGTAGAATACAAATTAAACTTTAGAAAACATGTCGTAACTACGTCGGAAACAAATTTGTTTGAACTGAAAGATTTATATTCGCGCCGGCTAGGAAATTCGCGCGACTTAAAATGGAATTGACAATCGTTTAGAAACTCCTAGCCATTTCGTATTCGCAAAGGGCGATTTCTTTGAGGTTAGTCAATAAGGGGCGCCGAACGATGCGGTGCATCGTAGTCTTGCTCCGGAGACCCGATATTACGGAAAGAATATTACTATATCTAAATGTGCATTCTGCATACATAGTGCGCTTCGTCGCGTTCGCTGAATCCCTAAAGCTTCTTGTTAAAATTTATTCAAATTCTTCTCGATCTAAATGGGAGTAGGAAATAATATTTTCTTTGATCGTATAAAACGGTTGCGAGTCAGTATTAAAATCCTTTGTTTGGATATAGTAACGTTTTGGAGTAACTTCGTTACTTTCGCTGTATTACGAGTATGTAGTTTTCTACAATCAAACCCTTACCATACTGTTTGATGTGATCGGGAGTATTTCCCATAACTTCAAGGTGTTGACGGGTCCACATAAAGAAGCCGAACTACATAAGTAATATGTTTTTAACTTAAAAATAAAAGCTTTTCATGTTTTCATACAAAGTAATTCAAATAACCGACCGACTATCTATGTAACACACGCCTTTATCTATCCTTGCATTTTAAAATACGTAAAACTTAGCTACGTCATAATTGTAAGGATGCGTATAAGGAACACATTTATATTTACCCCGAAAATATTAATTTTAAAAAACGTGTTCCTTGAACATTTTTAATTAATTTTCGGTAAAGAATATAAACCCAGAGTTATATTCTTTATCGAAAATTACTCCCCAGAACCCTGTATAATCAAAAACTTACTCCTAATCCTATCAAGAATTATTATTAGTCTGTCAGCCTGACTGATAACCTACAATATGCTCATTTATCCTCAAATACCAGATGAGGGTAAAGATGTTTATAACCGCAACGAGACCGACTGTATCGGGATCTAAGGCGTAGCAACCGTGGATATGATTACTGCGCTCGTCATTGCCTGCCTTTTGATCCCTCGACCGCCTTTTCCGTGTTTGGGGTCGAACGGTCCCCGACTGTCATCGCTGTCGCAAATTCGAAACGCTTGGCAAAATGTTGGAACTCTGCTATTTTTTAACCTTTTTCATGGAAAACCGTGTGTCCTTTTCGCTTTCTGTGTGCGCCTTTTTGGTGAACGTTGACTTGGCCGTTGCTGTAATCATGAAACACCATGTATCATATCTTCTGTTTTACTAAACTTAGAAATCAAAAGGAATAATAATAATTTTGATGAATAATAAAAAAAGTTTATTTGAAGTTTTTGTTTAAGCCCATTTTGACGGCCTCCGTTCTGCAGTGGTAAGCGCGGTGGATTTACAAGACGGAGGTCCTGCTGGGCCGAATGAGGTTTACTTAATTGCTCAAGTGGTGTGAGGCTTCGGCCGTGGCTAGTTACCACCCTACCGACAAAGACGTACCGCTAAGCGATTTAGCGTTCCGGTATGATGTCGTGTACCGAAAGTGGTGTGGATTTTCATCCTCCTCCTAACAAGTTAGCCCGCTTCCATCTTAGATTGCATCAACACTTACCATCAGGTGAGTTTGCAATCAAGGGCTAACTTGTAATTAACAAAAAAAAAGTTGTTGTTTTTGAATTTGTCTCGATTTGATTTATCAAGGTGCTGCTTTTAATTAGAATCATTTCCTAGAGGTAGAGGTAGAGGTTCGAGATCAGGTTTAAAAACGTTGCATGAATGTCACAATCCATCTTTTGATCCTCAACCCGCCCTTTCCGTGTTGAGGTCGCGGGATCTCCGGCAAACGACACTGTCGCCATTATAAAACGCTCGGGGTATAAACATTTTGTAGCAAACTTCTGTATCGATGTCATGTACAAGTTATATACGGTTGTTTGTATTTCTGAAAATAGAATTCTCTATGTTATTTAAATGCATGCACTCCGTAGATTCAAAATGCACTGCCTACCCTGAAGACTTATCATAGACTTAATTAGAAATTTTCCTTATGTACAATACCTACTAGTCTAGTTAAAAAACTCTTGCACACCAATGATAATAGCCTACTGTATTTCTTATGATATACAATCATGAGCAGTGATAGCCCAGTGGATATGACCTCTGCCTCCGATTCCGGAGGGTATGGGTTCGGATCCGATCCATGCACCTCCAATTTTTCAATTGTGTGCATTTTAAGAAATTAATTATCACGTGTCTCAAACTGTGAAGAAAAACATCGTGAGGAACCCTGCATACCAGAGAATTTTCTTAATTCTCTGCGTGTGTGAAGTCTGCCAATCCGCATTGGGCCAGCGCGGTGAACTATTGGTCTAACCCCTCTCATTCTGAAAGGAGACTCGAGCTCAGCAGTGAACCGAATATGGGTTGAAAATGATGATGATGATGATGATACAATCATGAGAAAACAAATGTTCTGTAATAAAATTATATACATTGCAGTGACGAAGGATGGAATTTTGACGAAGATAAGGAAATTCATACCGCTTGTTAGCAAATTCCGGTTTCTCATACATCCATACACATTAATTACAATAATTAATACGTACTCGTATGTATGGATTTTTAAAATCGTCCTGTATGAACTCTTCGCCACTGATACATTATAGGTTCACGATAGTACGAGCAAATAAATGTCTGAAATGTATTTGAAGAAAAGGCTTCTATCCGCGTCAAGGCTCTATAACCGCCTCTTTCAAGTCGCAGAATCTCCACGCCTCCATTGAACATCGTTAGTGCTAGTAAGTACTGTCCACGAAGATAAATCTTTCTTGCTGTTTTTGTACTTTTTCTTTCTGTCTAGGTGATCAATTTTAGTATAAGGTTTCTGCTGAGTAAGCACTTTAGGTAAAAGCTTGTTTCTAGCAACTATCTCTTAGCCGAGATGAAATGAATTACTACAGTTTTTAATTTAAAAAAATCACACTAATATTATAATTATGCGAAACTTTGTGTATGTGCCAGTATGTTTGTCTTTATTTCTTTACACCACAACTGCAGAACCGATTTGCCTGAAATTTAGAATAGAGTTAGATTATATCCTGCATTATAAAAAAAAAAAAATGTTCCCAATCCCACAGGATTTATGAAAAACCAAATTTCACGCGAACAGAGTCGCGGGTGTCCTCTAGTTTAAAATATGCAAAATTCTCCTTTCCCTTTAATTAGTCGTAAAGACTGTGTTAATAGTTCTGGGATGGAACCCATGACCTCTCGTTGTCGAGTCCAACTCCATAACTGTGGAACTACTGAGGAGGATACTGTCAAGATTAGTAACTATCCTAAAGAAAATATTTAATTAACGCTCGAGTTAAATAGCTTAAACTTAACTTAATAGTTTGAAAGTTAAAAACAAACAGACATCTCAATCGAATTTTTAACATATCATCATTAATCACCCATATTTGGCTCACTGTTGAGCTCGAGTCCTGTCAGAATGAGACAGGTTAGGCCAATAGTCCACCACGCTGGCCCAATGCGGATTGGCAGACTTCACACACGAAGAGAATTAAGAAAGTTCTCAGGTATGCAGATTGTCAGATGCCGATGATGAAGAAAATCCTAACGATGTTTTTCCGTCACCGTTTGAAGCACGTGTTATTTAATTTCAAATTAACCTTAATTATATTAGAAAGGAAATTACACAAATATTAATAGTGTAATCATCATAATTATAGGCCTATTACAGAGCCAGGCCTCTTGTAAGAGAGAAGATATGATGCCACCACTCTACTCTAATGCGGGTTGGTGGGCTTTATAATAAATGATTGTAGATGATCCTTAGATTAAATGTTTGCGCAATAAAAATAAATACCCGTACATAGCTAGATATCATAAGCAGCCCTAGCTTTAATGACTGATCCAATTATAAAGGAAATACCAATACAAAGGAAGTATTTATTTCCAACTGGAGCACATTTATTCCTTTTTGTCTGTTGTTGGTCATTCACTCTTAAATTAGGTACGGAATGGAATATCAATGTTCGAAAGGACGACCATTAATTGTTTGAAGAGAACCGATCGTTTGTTAAAAGAGAAATCAGTACAATCGGAACTGAGTTCATTATTTAATGGATCGAAACAAATGGGAATGTTAATTATTCTAGCCAGTATCAACTTTAACGTCATTAACACTTAACACGTTCGCTGCGGTACTGATTTTTACTTTCCTCTGGTGCGGTACGAGGTTTTTTGACCTCATACTAAACCTTTATGTGGTCCGGTACGAGGTCAATCGACCTCGTAATTCTTGAAGACGCTAGGTGTACGTGGTCAAATGACCTCGTACCGCAGCGAACGTGTTAACAATTCATCACTTTTTGAATTTTTAATAACGCTGGAGTACAATTCTGCTCGTAAATGAGTATTTCTTTTACGTAGGTTTAGTTTACAAACTGTTTTTAAAGGTCTATAGTTTGTCCATTTTTATTAGCGACCGCTTCGGATGGATTCCATCACACTAATATTTTACAGGCGAAAGTTTGCGTTTAAGTGTGTAAGTATGTTTGTTCCTCTTTTACGCTGCGGCTACTGAAGCGATTTGGCTGAAATTTGGAATAGAAATAGAATTGACTCTGGATTAACACATGGGTTTTCTTTTCATCCCGGAATAATCCATGGTTCCCGCGGAATTTGTGAAAAAACGGAAGCTACATTATTAAATAATTTATATAATTTAGCTTCAGCTAGCTACTTTAAAATAATTATACTATTCAAGTTCTTGAAAGAGACAGCACATTCAAATGTACTAGTGAATATTTCAAATGGATCTTAAAACACATAATAAACAATGTTCAATTTACTCGTAGTAAACAAACGGTTTCGACTTTACGATAATAACACATTTGAATCAGCATAGGATGCAAAACGTTAAGCTCATAAAACTGAGTACTAAGAAATGGTACAAATAATAATACAAGTTCGAGTTATAACTCTTCAAATCCACATTCAGACTTACTTAGTTGTAGTTCGCGATTTTCGAATTGCAGCGGATCTTCAAAGGCTTTGGATGCAGGTATTACTTAAAGCCGTAAGTCTTAAATCCGGAGGCTTAGCGAGGAATGAAAGTTTACTCTGGAGATATTAGAGCCTAAAGGCAACGCCTAGACTAGACATGTGAGAAAACTTACATGTCTAGCTTAGTCTGTACTAATATTGACGAAGCTCATAAAATATGTTTTTAACAATCTTTATCAATATAACTAAAGCTTTTTTTTGTCTGCTAGAATTCGTGTTAGAATGTTTAATGCCAAAGTATTACTATATTGATAATTACTATTGATAGTCAATTTTGTCAAGAAAATTATCTCAAAGGGATTGAAATTTAACGTGTGATAAGTAATTATACACAAATGTACACAAATGGTGAACTCATAATCCTACTAATATTAATAACACGAAAGTTTGTATGGATGTTTGTTACTCTTTACCGCTACTACTGAAGCGATTTGGCTGAAATTTAGAATGGAAATAGATTGTACTCTGGATTAACGTAGGCTACTTTTAGGTTTCCAGAGATTTAGGAAAACTGACGATTTTAATGATATGAATGTTTGTTACTCTTTCACGCTTCGACTACTGAACCGAATTAGCTGAAATTTGGTATTGAGATATATTATAGCATGGTGTAACACACAGGCTTTTTATCCCGGATAAATCCATTGTTCCCGCGGGATTTGTGAAAAACTAAATTCCACGCGAAGTCGCGATCGTCAGCTAGTTTTTCAAAAAGTTAAAATAGGTGGAGATAAAATATTACTTTGAACTTGACTCGACTTTGAAAATGTAGTCGTTGAAAACAGCCAGTATTTAATAATATTATATTAGCTAGAAAGAGGAAATACTCGTAGTATTGGTATTGCTCCAACATTATTTGTAAATATTTGTTAGGGTCTTTATTAGTAGTACATACCTCGGGGCCTAGTTTCCGAAAAGTAGGGCGCATTGTAATATTATCCATGTTATTACGCTTATTTTATACTAGCTGACGCCGCGCGGTATTACCCGCGTATTTCCCATTCTCGTAGGAATACGGGGATAATATATATAGCCTATAGCCTTCCTCGATAAATGGGCTATCTAACACTGAAAGAATTTTTTAAATCGGACCAGTAGTTCCTGAGATTAGCGCGTTCAATCAAACAAACAAACAAACAAACAAACAAACAAACTCTTCAGCTTTATAATATTAGTATAAGTATATTTTATATTAACTGCCATCATCTCTTATTTTTTTTAGAACAGCAAAATGTACCCTTCTGTTGCCTGTGCTATTAATCTAACTAGCTAAAGTAGCAAGCAGTAAATATATAACTTACTGCTTGCTACTTTAGCTAGTTAGTAACGCACGTTTTTTGCAACACAATCTACTTGAAAGTAGATACTATAAGACATAACCTTTGAAGGATTAGCTGTGTTCGCGACGATAATCTACTTACTTACTTTAGCCTCCAGACAGCTTTGGGTAAACCGCGCTACGAGATATCAAGGCGGATTGCAGGTTACAGTGTTTCCTTCAATACTTTTATTAGCCGGGGTTTCACTTGGGCTTGGGCGAAATTGGGGACTTTTCAGTACTCCTTATCGGATTATAATGGGGTTTTTTTTAAATCCCTCACGTTAAACTGGAATGAAATCGGAGATCAAATCCTACTAATATTATAAACGCGAAAGTTTGTATGGATGTTTGTTTGGATGTTTGTTACTCTTTAACGCCGTAAAATTAGGAATGAAAATAGATTTTACTCTGTACTAACACATAGGCTACTTTTCATCCCGGAAAAATGCATGGTTCCCGAGGTATTTGTGTAAAACTAAAATCACGCGGACGTAGTCACGGTCGTCCCCTAGTGAACTATAATATGACTTGTCACGATAATTACATGGACACCAAACACTCCGAGTATGACCTAATTTTAAATCAAAGTACCGAGCGTTTACACAGAGAGATTAGTATCGTAATCATCATCATATCAGCCGATGGACGTCCACTTGAGGACTTAGGCCTTTTGCAGGGACTTCCAAACATCACGATACTGAGCTGCCTGCATCCAGCGAATCTCTGCGACTCACTTAAGATTAGTATGATTGTTATAAATATCATGAGCTTGAACCATAGAGGGGGAGGGGGGTTCTAAGCTCCTAATCCTACAAAAACAAGGCTGCGCTTTTTGGGCCTATTATAAAAGATGATGACCAAGTGCAAACTGACCTTTTAATTATGCTTCAATGAAATAAACCTTAAGTCAGTTTTAAAGTTGATCAGTTTGACTTGACCTGTTGTTAAATGAAAAGCCATAACCTTATAACTGGGTAATACTTCTGACGGCCTCCATACATACCTATACAAGACGGAGGTCCTGGGTTCAATTCCCAGCTGGGCCGATGGAAGTTATCTTACTTGGTCCAGGTCTGGCTGGCGGGAGGCTTCGGCCGTGGCTAGTTACCACCCTACCGAAAAAGACGTACCGCCAAGCAATTTAGCGTTCCCGTACGATGTCGTGTAGAAACCGAAAGGGGTGTGGTGTCCTCCTCCTAACAAGTTAGCCTGCTTCCATCTTAAATTACATTATCACTTACCATCAAGCGAGATTGTAGTCAAGGACTAACTTGTAAAGAATAAAAAAAAAGTGTAGGTACCTTACGACTTATTGACTTAAATAGAGCTCTTACTCTTTCAAAAAGTTTCATAAAGTCGTTACTTAAACTACCTATTCTTGAAGTGCGACAACTAAAAAAACATTACAAATACGTTGTAAGTCGGATTTTATTCGTTTGACTTACCCCAGCCTTGTTCTTCTTTTACTTAGTATGTATCTGTGAAATTATGCAGCCATTGAATGCTTTGTTTGGCCGATTTCACAGTTAAGTACGATTTTACAAAGCACTTTTACTAATTGACATCCGGCCTCTTGAATAAATACCTCTTGTTTATTCAGTTATTCATCTTCAATTTGTGAGTTATATTCAACATCAATTTTAAATTGAATAATGTGTATTATTAATTTTTTTTTTTTGATAACAATGCTAAAGTTGCATTTTTGCGATCCTGTATTATTATGAGTTAGGTTAGGTAAATTAAATATCTAAACATATGATACTTTTATATTAATTGATTATGAAACACGGGTCGAGTATGCCCGACTAGTTTCGAACCCATTCGGGCCTCAGTTTCATGTCAGTTCAAACAGTTTGGATCGTGCCGCGTTGCATGAACCAGCTCATGACTAAGGGCCCCGTATGGGTTCGAAACTAATCGGGCATACTCCGACCTAATATCACGTGAGTTTTAGCCGTGTTTCAAAATCGTCATCAACCCATATTTGGCTCACTGCTGAGCTCGAGTCTCCTCTCAGAATGAGAGGGGTTAGGCCAATAGTCCACCACGCTGGCCCAATGCGGATTGGCAGACTTCACACACGCAGAGAATTAAGATAATTCTCTGGTATGCAGGTTTCCTCACGATGTTTTCCTTCACCGATTGAGACACGTGATATTTAATTTCTTAAAATGCACACAACTGAAAAGTTGGAGGTGCATCCCCGGACCGGATTCGAACCCACACCCTCCGGAATCGGAGGCAGAGGTCATATCCACTGGGCTATCACAGCTTTCAAAATCAATTAATATGAATAACACTCACGATAGTTTAAATTCTAATATACTTTTATAGTGTTTCATAGAACCAAATTACATTAGGTACTTTAATTTCTTGCAAAATTTTTACTTTAAATTATATTCTAATAACATTAGGTGCGCAGTGGATAAAATAAACGAGAATTCTTGTTAAATGTTACTATATTGTTAATCTCACGTACTTACACATCGGCCATTTTTCAAAGAAGAAGGAGGAAATTGGACATAGATTATATCGTTCTATACTATAAACATCAGTGTTGCTATTTTAATTAGGTACAATAAAATTTACATAATCTATCCAATATATTCAAATAATCTACTTACGTTACGTTACCTATACGTTTTTGAACGTTGCGAATCGGATTTGTTTTATAACGTTGCGGCGTCAAAACATGTACAAATGCATTATAATTTATACACATTTCAATGAAAAACATTGAAAATTACACGCTATTTCGTGTAAAAGCAGTTTCACAAGCGGCGATAATCAATTGATATATCGTTGCCGATATACAAGTACGCTCCATATACATTCATTGAGCAGCGGCGCGTTTACGGAAACTAGGTAGTTTGCGATGCACGCCTACACCGACTTCCGTCCCGCGTTAACAAATAGGGGGCGCTGTTGTAGCCCTGATAGGCGGGCGTTGCGATTAGGCTGTGGGCACAAAGTTACGTATGAAACATCCCAAAATAACATGCATAGTTTAAAAAACTAACAAATACGCTCGATACCCATATCATGGAGGTGCATTGCCTGTCCGCCGTATTGGGTTTAAGTCACATGACTATTTTTTTCGTATTCCTGACAGCAAACCCTCAGTTGATATCCATTTCATGGGGGTGGATTTCAAACAGCCAGTCCGCCATCTTGAAGAGGCTGCCATATTGGATTTGTAATAACGTTTCTTAGCTAGTCATGTGTTGTCACCAGGACTCAGAGCGTGTGCAAAATTTCATCTTAATCGAAGATCGGGAAGTGGGTCAAATTAAGATTTCAAGTTTTTCTTACATGTAATAGTTAGTTACAAGTGAAGTTAATATTTAAGCGTGTTAAAAACGCGATTTCTACTACTAAATTTGACTCAATATCTCAGCTCAGGATATCCAAATTTTCGGAGGTCAGGGAAAGTCAGGTTGATCAGTGAATTTAAACCTACGGGAAAGTCAGGGAAAACTGAGATAGTGCACTGTTAGCCCGAAGCACCGTAGATTTCCGTATGTATTGCATCGTTTTTGTGTCGGGATTTTTAATTTCTTATTACTAGAATAGTTAAGTTACACTCTAAGTATTGGTCACAATTACGGCATGATTATGGCTTATGTAGATAAATGTCCTTGTTGGTTTAAAATGTAGGTATATATTTGCTCAGGGAAAATAGGGAAATTAAATAATAGTCAAAAGAAGGGAATAGAATCAGGTCTGCCAAACTTTGTGCTTAGAAGTTTCTTTTTTAAATACCAAAATTTTAGCGTTTCGCAGCGCCGTATGAATACATCCTTACAAATGCACCGTTTATAAATTCAAATGAGTGTTCAGTAGGCGCTCCACGTATTAGAAACAGCTTGAATAGAGCCACTGCGGGAGTGAAACGCTTAATGGGACGATAAAGGGAAATATAAATTGCCATTCGCACGTACTGCAAACAGTGAGCGCATTGTTGGTGTCTCCGGCTAAAGTTTCATTCATTAAAGCCTGTTTAATTACTAAATTCCTAGCTAACATGTTGCATAACCGGCGTGCACTGGCGTGATTTAACCCAGATTTGACAGGCTATATCAGCATTAGCCGGGAAAGTTGTTTAACTAAACTGATTTAAACGTTATGTCGCTATTTCTCTCTTTATCTTTATCTATTACGAATACGTAAAGGAAAGTCTGAATAAATTTATTTGGCCCTTTTTCGTTCGCTTGTTTTGATGTAAGTTTACCAAATCTAATAGAAACATATATATTCCTACCTATAGGCTGATCAGTTCTAAATAGGGACTATTCCACCCAATACCCAAGGTGTTATAGTGTAAATAACGCATTTTTTGTTGATTAGATCTACGAAAGAAGCGAGATCTAAACACTTAAATAAGTAATTCTATATAATTGCACGAACATGGAGCAGTAGATTATATATGAATCACGATACACATCCATATGAAGCTCAAATTACTCTCACGTTGTTTATAACGAGATAGGAATGAAAAAGCCGACTCAGAATAACAATATACGAGTATACCAGGACCTAAGAATGAGCGATAGTAATCACTAATGTAAGTGATAAAGTAAACCTATAAGGTATTATGTGAAGGAATACAAGGATTTGGTTTGCGTTTTGAGTGTGAGAAACACTTAAAGATATCTACAAGTAATACTACCAATTCTTCGTGTATATTAAACCCAATATACGATTTCTAGACACAGCTGTCTACATTTAGTTGTAAATGCTTAAATATGTACATCCATATTCATAAAACAGTTGGATTTTTACATCTGTACATATGTTCTGAACACAATCTCACCTGATGGTAAGTGATGATGCAATCTAAGATGGAAGCGCGCTAACTTGTTAGAAGTAGGATGAAAATCCACACCCCTTTCGGTTTCTACACTACATCGTACCGGAACGCAAAATCGCTTGGCGGCAAGTCATTGCCGGTAGGGTGATAACTCGCCACGGCCAAAGCCTCCCAACGAGAAATGTATTAAACAGTCGGTAGTTTGTTTCACAGATGTCAACGATTGACATCTGATCATAGATGTCAACAAAAATAACCCCGACCCAAAACGAATAGTCCGAGACAACCGACAGATAACTACTTGACTTACAAGACAGCCATACCAGTTTATATGGAAATTATAAAAAGTACCTAATATAAAGAGGGTTTATTTGAAAATTTTATAATCAATAGAATAATAATGCTCGATTAGTTCTTGTGAACGTAAAATATATTTAATGCGTCCCGCATCTATACTAAGTCTTATGAGTGTACTGCTGAAAACTATTTATACAGATATTAATAAACTTTTCTCGGTAATATCATAAAGGGATGAAGAGACTTACTTATCCGATAAGTTATCCAATACTCAGCCGCAGGATCGTAAATTCATAACCTAATCAAGTAATAAGGCGAAGGGTAAGATTCTGATATTACTCGTAACATAAGTTGGTATAGTTATGTACTATAAACATATGTTTTTTATAATATATTCATCCATAAGTTGTTGGTGAATATTCCTCCAATATTTTTGAAATAAATATATGAAGAGACTGCAATAGTAGGAAATATAGGTATGCCAAACGGAGTCCGTTCCCAAATATCTACACCTACCCTTCAATCTATTTGAAATAAATGCATAGTTTTTGATAACGTAATCCACGTAATATAACTCAGGATACAGCAACAACCTACAGCAACAGCGTATAACCTTACAGCAAAAGTTAGACATAATGGTAGACCATTTAATTCAAATTACAAAAAGAAAATGTTATGTCCTAACAAATGCTTGCAATTTCCCAAATGTTCCGAATGAACGGTTTTTTTTTTAATAAATAATTTAGCTAATATTTTGAACGCTGAAGGCGCGGCTGGCCCGTCAGCTTGATTATGACAAATGACCAGCGTAGCTTCTATTCCGTCAGAATGTTTATTCGAATACGCCCCTGGGTCCGCTGGATCCACACAAATTGGATTTGCATTGTCCGCGTCATAATACGCGAACGGAACCGCGGAAATTCTATTTGTCAGTCGGGGTTTTTATCAAAACCATTGTTCAGAGATTACGACGAGAAAAATTAAACATATAACCGACTGTTTTTATGACTGGTGTATTGTTCATATAATTGAATGCATTGTTTAGGTGGTTCCACCTATGGATTTCGTATTTTCATTCTTTATTCGACATTCTAAGAATTTGCATCTTTATTGCATCGAATTTTCAACTCTATGGTGCTCTATGAATTATCAATACTTATATAAAGTTTAAATCTATACTTCTATATCTATACTAATATTATAAAGAGGTAAAGTTTGTAAGTTTGTAAGTTTGTCACATTTTTTAAATGGGGTAATCTTCGGAACCACTGGTCCGATTTTAAAAATTCTTTCACCAGTAGAATGCTACATTATCGGGGAGTGCTATAGGCTATATTTTATATTGGTACCATATATATTAGCCGAGTTATCTCAGTTTTTGTCATACAGGTCGGACTGAAAATCCTCTTAAACAGACTTATTCGCATGCGCTGCCTTAACTATTGTGTAAAATTGAAATTAATGTATGGAGACTTTATGTATCTTTAAAAGTTCTACAAAAAAGTCAGCGACACCATATATCTATCTTCTATATATTAGCAGATATAGTACCTTTTGTGTTTTAAAAAATATTAATTTTATATACTTAGGTTTACGTCATTATTTATACAACTAAACTTTAATCCTTATTAAAATAAATTATTTAATAATCACAAGGATATTATGGAGATAAGATTTGCCCTTTACAGTATGTTAATTACTTAAATAGTTTCGGAGATAATACAAAATTTCTAAAAGACGCAGAAATTCCGCTATATGACGCCCGGCGCTTTCATTTACGTAGTTTCCGTTAGGGTAGTGGTAGGGTAGGGGTAGAGGTAGGGTAGTGGTAGGGTAGAGGTACGGGAAGGATAGGGAAGTGGTAGGGTAGGGGTAGGATAGGCGTGAGATAGGGGTAGGAAAGGGATAGGGTACGGGGAGGGTAGGGGTAGGATGGGGGTAGGGTGTAGGTAAGGTAGGGGTAGGGTAGGAGTAGGTTTTGGGGTAGGGTAGGGGTAGGGTAGATGTATGGGTTGGGTAGGGTTGGGGTAGTGGTAGGGTAGGGGTAGTAGTAAAGTTGACATCGAAATTTACGCGGACGAAGTCGCGGGCGTCCGCTAGTAATAAATAAAATAATTTTAAGAAATATACTCCATCTAATTGGTCACACATAGGGAAGGCAGCCAATAGTACGCTGGCACTTTTACCACTCTTGATGGCAAGTTACCCTTTAGACCAAATAAGTGCCAGCTCTTGGGTCACTTGACGCATGAATCAATTTGTCAGACATAGAATTTAAAAAAAAATTGATGATCATGTCCCTAAAGTTTCAAATACATACCAAGTCACTAAATACGACGCTTACAAAAGTGCTCTAATAAAAGTTAACACGAAATGAAATGTAAATAGTAATGGTTGATACAACATTGATGTATATGGTTACGTATACTACTCAAGATTCAACTTCCAAAGTCTAGAAAATGTAGCACGAGTGCGATATATCAACGTTGCAGACAACTGAAGCGAAAAATTCTGCTAAGATTTGTGTTGAAGCGGAATTTGGTACGCCAAAGTTAGGCTAGATTTGTCTGTAGCTTTAGCACGGTTCATTTTGTGCTTGTCACGTTCCGTTTGGGGAATGGGTACTGCTCTTACGAAGTTCCCCGATCGCTGCCTGCTATAATGGGCATGAAACACGAATATGCTCAAGGGTACACCGATATTGGATATCGCTTACGAAGGGTCCATATTTGTAGCGATGGCCGATCTAAGGCTTACCTCACGTAACACAAGTCACAACGCAACCGCAAATCTGTGGTTACGCGGCTGATATGCAATTTAGAACTTAATTAAAATAGGTCTTTATTTCATCAATATCATTATCAATCTATTTTTAGGGCCCACTTCTGGGCTAAGCCTCATTTAAGGGAATATGGAACTAAAACCGATGCAGGTTAACGGATGACCATTATTTATTTATGTTAGCCTGGTTATTTTACAACCCTTCCCATTTACGGGCAATGGCCTCCCCCAAACATTTCATAATTTTGGTGTTTGTGTCACTTGATGCTATAACAATCACTATTAAATATTAATGATAATTACCGGGAACGACGGCTTAACGTGCCCTCCGATTTTTTTTAATTATTTTCAAGTGCCATAGTAGAAATTGCATCTTTATCTATTACCCTATTTGTGTTTACAAAGGAAGTCAACTTACAAAGTCACTCGAGTAGGTCTTGTAAAAGGTTCAACAAAAAGTGTCTTTCCTTAAGTGAATAGCGGCGGTCCATTAGGGGGGCCAGGCAGCGAGCCGGGGATAACGTTTTCCGAACAAATCGAATCTGGAGGGGAACGTCCCATTATGCAGATTTTCCATTACAGAAAAGCTCGTTGAGTTTCCCGGCCAGCGTGTGCCCTGCTTATCTGACAAGCGACGCTAACTTAGCGCCCCCGCGCGACCTGTGGGGGTTGAGATTTTTTGTCGGGCCTCTCTTTTTATAAACGCAGTGGATGCATTTGGCTTTTAGTGATTTTAAGCTTAGCTTGGATTCATATTGTACAGCTATTAAGCGGATATAAATACTATAGCGGGTATAGATTTAAACTTTTACATTTTCTTTAAGAAGAATTATATGTATTCGAGACTAGGATTCAAAATTCATTTATTTCAAGTAGGCTTACTTTACAAACACTTTTGACTATTTGTTAAGACTCTACCGACGGTTCGGAAGGCAGGTTCTGCTGAAAAGAGCTGGCAAGAAATTCAACAGTTCTCTGAAAAAAACCTTGAATATTCATAGAATAGAATATTCTAATAAATATAAAGTTACCGACACTATTGTAGGTACGGAACTGTACTGGTCTAGCACGGTAGGGTTAATAGTATTAAGTACATAATAAAAATTAAAAACTAATAAAGAAAGATACTGAAACTGAACTTTCGGGTCACCAAGTTTCGAGGGTTCGAAACCCGGGTCAGGCTTTGAAATAATGATCTTTTTTTGATTTTTTTATTAATTCTCAGTAAAAATCCAAGGTTGGATTCCAAAGTCGTACATTATGATGTGCGGCGTTCTACCTTATAAGCTTCTTAACCCCTCCTATACAAAAGAAAACCTGGCCCTGTAGTGGACAGTTAAAATAAGCTGATAATGATGAAGATGAAGAAAGATATTTGAAAAAAAATACTATAGCTTTTTGGAGAACAACACAATTCAACTTATATATAGCATCTAATGTTTTTCCGAGCGAAATGAAATGAGCGTCGGAATTTCCCATTATGCAGATTTTTCTTCAGTGAAAAACTTGCCGTTGCCCGTCCTCCGGCCATCTTTGTCTTATCGTGACAAAGCGTCGTGAACTTGTCATTTCGAGCGACGACTCTGCCCTATTTCATTTGTGCCTACTATAATTTATATAAAAGCCAAACATCATTTTGCGTCTGGTCACGAAGCTCTAGATAAAGAAAATAAAAGTGTATCTATTGTCAACGATATTTTATACTATAGATACTCGTATGTTACAAAATCACCGCAAAAAGTAATCCGAAATTAGCTACTCCACTGAGCGCACACATGCACACTTTTGTGTTTACTTACATTATAATTATATTTAAGTATATATAGTTTACATTAATACACATATGTTTGCCTCAGTTTTGATGCCTGTGCCCTATTTCCAGGACCCGATCCAGTTTAGTATTTTTAGATAACAAACTGTCTCGAAAAAAATTTTAATAAAAAAAATTCAACCGACTTCCAACTCAAAAATTAACCTAAACTAAAAAGCAAAAAATAACATCTTACCTATGTGCTACCTTCTGATCAGTTTGAAGGCGGTGCCAAGCCAGTGATGTTTTAATTCAAGCCGTTTAAATTACAAAATTTCTGTGGTTCTTTCAGAAACGGCTTTAATTAAAACATGACACTGGATTGGCACCGCCTTCAAACTGATCAGAAGGTAGCACATAGGTAAGATGTTATTTTTTGCTTTTTAGTTTAGGTTAATTTTTGAGTTGGAAGTCGGTTGAATTTTTTTTATTAAAATTTTTATTTTTTAATTTTTAGTGTTAGCACACCTACTGAGTGTGAACAAAAATTAATAAGCAGTTAGTTGAAACGTTATTTTCTTATGATAAGTATCTAAGTCCTACAATCCCAATTTTAAAAATACTACCTTAACTCATATACAAAATTTCACTCCCCCTTTATCCACACGTAATATGAATATTCAGAAAAACGTAAAAGGTGACTGTCCTCCGTCTTCATCACCAGACCCCCTTTGCAGTCACTATCCATATGGGTGGAAAGTTCTCATCAATATAAAATTTATCAAGTCCAAACACAAGGTAGCTACTGTGAACCGTCGAGGAGTTCCCTTAACTCTCCTTCATCTTCATCACCAGACCCCTAATACAGTCACAACCTATCCAGGTGGAAAGTTCTCATCAATACAAAATTATCAAGTCAAAACACAAGGTAGCTACTATGAACCGTCGAGGAGTTCCCTCAACTATCCTTCGTCTTCATCACCAGACCCCTAATACAGTCACAAACCATCTAGGTGGAAAGTTCTCATCAATACAAATAAATCAAGCCCAAACAAAAGGTACCTGCTGTAAATCGTTGACTAGTTCCATCGTCTGTGTTTCGGCTCCATCATCAGACCAACTCCAGACCTTCATAAAATTGTAGTGGTTTAAAATACCACAAATGACGGAATTATCGCTGGACATACATAAAAAAAAAAAAAAAAAAAACCTCCTCCTTTTTGGAAGTCGGTTAAAAACTATACTATAATATAGGGTATATTATAGTATAGTTTTTCGAGACAGTTTCCCTAGCCTAACTCTAGTATAATATCGTTGTCTATTATACTCGCATAATTTATAAAAGGTTTACTACCAATGGATCGAAGTGTATGGCCCATTAACTCTACATTTAGAGTACCTACATCAAATTTTATTGGAATATTTCCTATCTACGGTTCTGATAAACTTCTAGCAATTTATAAAATTAATTAATTAAGGAATTTGGAAACAATTTGGAAAATTGATTAATTTATAATTGGGAATTCGACAAACTTGGCCGGTAAAAATGATAAATATATTATGATAAGGCCAGGGATCAGCTCAGTAACCAAAATATTAAGTTTTTTCTAATGTTTAGTTGAACCAGATATATTTCCTCGCGAAAGAAGCAGTTCTTAAACTCTTTCTGTACTTTTAAAATTACATATTACTCGGCTGCGAATGGTATTTTGACGCAGGTTCCTAGGTTCGATTCCCAATCAGTTTAATATTTAATATAAATCTCTACATTGACTTGGGTCTAGGTTTTGTGAAGACGATAAGACGAATGAGAGGGGTTAGGCATTCCGTCCACCAAGCTGGTCCAATGCGGATTGGCAGACTTCACACACAGAGAATTAAAAAAATTCTCTGGTATGCAGGTTTCCTCACGATGTTTTTCCACAAATACACAACTGAAAAGTTGGAGTTGCATGCGCCGCAACGGATTCGAACCTGCACCCTCCGGAATCTGAAGCAGAGGACACATCCGTTGGACTATCACGGCTCAAGGGCTCAACATTAATTTACCGTAATATTTGACCGAGATAGAGTATGACCCAAACATTTAGTATATAAAACGAACCGTAATTTTCACGGTACGCGATTCACAACGTCGTGCCCTTCGAAATCACAAGAACATCGTAATATTCGGCAACGCAAGCGGCCCTACTGAATTGACTAGGAGCTTGCAATAGCCAGACATACCTCAGTTTATGTAGGCTGAATGTTTGTCAGCATAAGCTTATAACATAACTCGTAAAGTTGAATTTTTGACTTGCACACACAATTGATGAATTTCTTAAAGATAAAGATACTTTGAGGCCATTGGATTAGCTTCCACCTTGACACGGGAAGTAAAAACAAAATAATTTTAGTGATTTATTTGTTTATAATTTATATTTTTTAAAGGACTTCTAGGGCAGAACCTGCCTTCCGAACCTTAACAAATGGTCTAACTTACTTTTCAAAAGGTGCTTGTAAACTAAGCCTACTAGAAATAAATGAATTTTGATTTTAAGTTTCCAACTTTTCTTATCACTTATCATTATTTATTAACGTATCATTACAACCTGATGTTTCAAAAGTGCTTGTAAGCTAAGCCTACTTGAAGAAAATGATTTTGATTGTCACTTTGACATATGTTTGACCTGTGGTGGCTTTGGAAATGCTACCTGCATTTCAATGTAATTTTTCAGTTTCCTAGACATAATACTTAGCTTTAGGGCAACCCTTGAAAACACTGTTAAACATCAAACATTTAGGGCCTCTAGCGAGGGGTTGCCGTGAAGATAAGGATCTAGAGACTGCAGACATGAATCCTCAGGAATCGGGATGTCCCGAAAAAAATATCAAAGACATACGTTTTATATTGGTAAATTGAAGATCAGCCTGTCAATTATGTATCTCGGCTTACGCTTTAAAACATGAACTATCTCTACTATCTACTAACTGTCGTATTTTAAATTTTGCAATCATCTCATGTAAGCAGTTATCAAGGGTTCAGTCCTTCAGACTATTTTTGAAAGCCACTACGGCCCAAACTTATCCCTTCCAGTGGCGAAGGATGGAATTTAGATGAAGGTCAACAGTCCCAAAGAAAAGTCCCAAACAAAAGGAAATGCATATAGCGTGATACAAACTCCGGTTTCTCATATATCTAGATACAGTACAACAATGAATATGAATGGATTTTTAAAGGCTTGCATGTACTCTTCGCCGCTAATCTCTTCATAAAATGCGGTAGGTCTGGCCACGCAGTCTCCTGTTCTATTAAGTTAACGAGATGTCTCTCCCGGTCCCATAATCGATGTCACTCTCCGCGCTCCCTGCCGCCGCCGGCTCTCTTTTCTGTTTCAATTTTAATTTAACGGATTGCTAGTTCGCTTTGGCTCGTCAACGTCGTAAGGGACTTTCGAAAAAACTAAAAAGATTTTAATAATTCTAACCGTACGTTTAATTTATCAAAAGTGTAAATTATTTCTGTATTAAAGTTTAAATGGTACTCTAAACGGTGCTATTATTCGCCGACTTACTCGTAGTCTTTTTTAAAGATCTCTAAAAGCTCTATAAAAACGTAATAGCTAACCCAGCAAACGTTGTTCTGCCATTTCATTTCATTACATTTCTTTCAAAAATCG
Organism: Bicyclus anynana; assembly: GCF_947172395.1. Lineage (NCBI taxonomy): Eukaryota > Metazoa > Arthropoda > Insecta > Lepidoptera > Nymphalidae > Bicyclus > Bicyclus anynana. Next base: position 5,530,466 of record NC_069094.1, read on the forward strand.
CCATTAAAATTGGAGGCGGGGGTAGGAGGATGATATATTTATACTTTATCACGCATTCTTATATCTACCAAATATACAAAAACGATAAAATCGATCGAGCCGTTTCGGGGGAGTGACACCACAAACATCGTTACACGGGATTTTTACCAACATCTTAGATTAGCTCCGTGGTTTCACCCGCGTTGTAGGGTATTTGACCCACATCAAATTTAATATAAACCATATTAATTTCGCATAGTACGAAATATATCGATATTATTATTAATAAAAGTTAAAGATTTCTTTTAAAACTTGATTTAAAAATCATGTATTGTTTTTCTAATTTTCACAAAAAAAACGCTGTTGTCTATTTTGTGACGTCACAATATTACTTGGTGTTGCATAGGACTTGTTAACGTGAAACCATGACACAGTTGTAATATACGGCTTTCGCTCGTATTGACTAAAAAAAATTAAAAATTGAAATTTTCTTGTAAACATGACAATCTCAGAAAAATATGATATTTTTTTTTCAATCTAGTATTCAATGGGAATACGGGGGTAAAATATAGCCCGTGTCTTTATATTGGTAGAGGAATTTTAAAAATCAGTTGATCCAGAGATTACCTACAACAACCTCACAAACTTTACATCTTTATTATATTAGATTAAAAATTTTGATTAAGAGACGGTTTTCGTTGTTTCCCTTAAAGCAGAAATTCTACGCATACACGAGTAAGGCAGTAGCGAGAGACCTATTCGGTGTGATAATAGGATTCCCGCACGACAGGAGCCATCATTCTAGTCGGGATGACGAAGTCCCGCGCGCGTGCCTGCGTGCCGTACGCTCGTTGTTTAGCAAAATAGGTTTCAGATAGCACGATTACTATTCAACACGCCCACAGACACCAAGAGGCGACAAAGCGACGCCGCTGGCAATGATCGATTGCTGCCTGGAAACCATCCGCCGTTGATCTCTTACTTGTAAAGAAAGAAAGAAAGAAAATTATTTTATTTGGACACACACATACTTAAAACAAAAGGAAGAAATTTTAAAAATATAGTAAACTAATAATTTAAAGATATTAAACTAATAATTAAATAAATCCAAAAAAATTCTGTGTGTGGTACCAAAATGGTCATCACTCAGCATGTGCTACGCTAGTGATGGATGCACCAGCGTAGCACATGTGTGTGTCACCATCACCTTGGGTCACCTATACTCAGTGCACAAGGTTTTTAACCAGGGCAGGTACTAAAGTTTGGCAAATGAAAGTAGAGACTGAAATTCAAAAAGAATTTAGAGTTTATTCCCAAAATTATATGCATATGTTGGAATAGCCCAGTTTCCAATGTATTTTTTTTTTGTTATATAGGTAGTAATTCCACACGTACGCGTTTTTTTAACAAACATTAGTAGAGTTTTTTGCACTCATAGATGCGGTGGTCGCGTTGTGCATGACGGCTCGACTTGAAGCAAAAATCGCGACAAACACAAGAGTTTACCGGACGTCATGCAGCGCTGCAGGCAATTATGCATGTTTGCAGTGGATTTGAGTCATTCAAGATCACAATTATTACATTAAGGAACATTTTTCTCATTAACCCCGACGTTAGACTTTGTGTCTGTGTGTTTATGTGTCTGTGTTTGCGGAATCGGAGCTTCTAGACGAATTGACTAATTATGATGCAGTTCTTTTCGTGTTTGAAAGCTGACGTGAAGAACATGCTTTAAACGATGAAGATCCGATCAGAAGATATCGACGTTTTTATGGTGGAAAGAATTTCTGAAGACGATTTAGGTCAGAAATTCCTTCCATAATAAAAACGGAAACTTTAACTTGTTTGTTTCTCAATTAAATTTTTAATATTTTATTTATGTAATTTAGTAATAATTTTTTTGTATTCTAACTGTTTTCGTTTGAAGATATTACCTGTCAAAGTACGAATACCTAGCAGTTGTTGAACAATGTTATACATATCATCGTAGTCTCATCTTCGTGCAACGGTAATCTGCTAACCGTAAAAGATATATTAAAATGGCATACCCAAGCAAATGCTTACCCTCAATTTATTATTTGCTGACGTTTATGTTTACATATATGGATTTTGTCTAGCCCCGCAATGTAGACGACAGGGGTAGACAAATTCGCCCGTGTCCCGTGGAGACTACCCCCGTCTTAATCGTAGTTTATCGGATAACTGTCGGAATAGCACAATGATTATTCAACACGCCCGCAAACACGAAAGGTGTTGAATCGTCTGGCAGTGATCGATTGGGTCCGAGACCCAGACTTTGACTAGTTTCTCCCTGTGTAAGCATTACTCGCTAGACGAAAATTTAGGTACATACATGTATAGCTTTGTATGTTTACAAATACATGTATGTACCTTTGTATGTTTACGAATACGTGTATGTATTGTGAGCTCTTTTGGGATACTTTGTGCGAAACAGCCACTTAGTCACGTCTGTGTGTTTAGCTTATCTTAGAATTGGCTACAATTATTTATATCTAGATATAACCAGCAGTTTCATTCGTTCGCCTTTCCCGTTCCTGTAACAATCTATACTAATATTATAAAGCTGAAGAGTTTGTTTGTTTGTTTGATTAAACGCGCTAATCTCAGGAACTACTGGTCCGATTTGAAAAATTCTTTCAGTGTTAGATAGCCCATTTATCGAGGAAGGCTATAGGCTATATATTATCCCCGTATTCTTACGGGAAAGGGAACCACGTGGCGTCAGCTAGTACGGGTATAAAATATATATTCCTCGCTGATAATGTAGCGTTTTTGAAATCTGCTTAGCGGTTTAGACGTGAAATCGTTACAAATAACTCTTGCGTATTTGCCTCAAACCGACTATATATGTTTACAAAGTGTGGTTAATAACGATCATATACCTGATACCTACGTATAGGTGTTATCAGAGGGCCTAATGGCAGTTTGATACTGTTACTATCGCGTTAACGTAAACGCGAATTTCTAAGGTATTGAAACAGCGGCATCTAGTGGCACTACTGCACAACTGTTTCAATTTCATATAAATACGCGTTTACGTTAAAGCGATAATAACAATATGAAAATATTGAAAACTCCCACTAGGCACACAGTCTACAGTAATTACTTTTTTTTTATGGTTACTATTTTATTAACCCTACAGGCACGTTAGCAAAGTAATCCTACTACTCAATTTCCCGTAAGCCCCTTGTCTATGGACACATGTCTGTGAGTGCTCAATGGTCGTCCAACACGCCCATAAGTGTGCGGTGACGTCAAAATGTCGCTGCCAGTGATCGATTGCCTCCTACGCTCTATCAGTGCTCTATCAACCCGACTGCCCGTTGAGTAACATGAGAAGACATTCTCGAAAGGAAACAGTACTCTCGTCTTTGATGGAACATGTTCGCGTAGCATTAAACTCCTAAATTCAGTGGGTGTAAACATAAGTTGTTTAATAGGAAAACATGGCGTTTTCTTTCCTGAGAAACATTTCCCTCTCATTATTGTTATTCGATTAATAAATAAATCAATAGGGTGGTTAATTGTCTTAATATTTAAATGCGAAAGTTCATTCATCAAGATATTTCAAAAACCGCTTGACTTACAAAGTTCAGATTTGGCATGGAGTTAGTTCATAGGTAGTAAAGGCCCAAGAACGGATTTTGATGCAAAAGGGTCGGATTTAGGAGGTCTAAGGTTTAAGGGCGGATGAAGTCGCGAGCGTCCGCTAGTTATGCTATAAAACAAAGTCCGTTCGTTTGTATCTTTGCGATAAACTCGAAAACGATTGAACAGATTTTCATGCGATTATCACCAATAGATAGTGATTCATGAGAATTTTTTTTGGTAATATAATTTGTCAAGATTTTGTGTAAATTGGTTAACATGATAGCTGTAAAAAAGTCAAGTCGCCAGCGAAAGCGCTGCCTTTGAAATAAATAAAATTAACAGTTTTAAACTAAAAAACACGCTTTTAGCACACATTAATTTTCGTATTCCTGAAGCAAACCCTTTCATTTGATATGCATATCATGGGGGTGGATTTCAAACAGCCAGTCCCCCATCTTGGGGAGGCCGCCATATTGGACTTGTAACGACGTTTCTTAGCTAGTCATGTATTGTCATCAGAACTCAGAGCGTGTGCAAAATTTCATCCTAATCGAAAACCGGGAAGTGGGTTAAATTAAGATTACAAGTGAAGCCATATTGGCTTGCTAAGCGTGTAAAAACAAAGCAATAGAGGGATATATTGGTAGATATATTGGTCACTATTCTCGTTGTATCCTTAATAATAAATTCGGATTCAAACCTTTATATATACACCGTTAAACTGTATATATATTACTTTGTTGACAAAGCTCAGCACTGGACTTCGCATTTCGCAGTATCGGTACAAGCAATAAATTTTGCCAAACGTCCCTTGATGTCGTCGCCCGGTGTCTAGCGAAATGTCTTACATAGTCCGATGATCTTTCAAAACGCCTACAAACGCGGGGTTCGTATCAAGTTGCTGCTGCCAATGATCGAGTGAGTTGGATTCAACACAGGACATACTTTTAGTTAGATAAGTCAGCTCAAACACCCAATCCTAGTTTGCGTTGGGTTTAATATTATTTTGTACGAATCATTTCAAAGTAAATAAATTGTTTCATCGGGAACGGGAAACATGGTTTCTGGAATATCCATAAGTTCTCGAGTCGCGTAATTGATTAAATATGGACTACAAAAGTTTAAGATAGCATAGATGTTTAAGATTAATTTAACATTTTAACAAAACATTGAACATCTATTTCTGAGAGTGATGATGACAATTTGTTTATATTAAAGACAAAGTATTTTTATTATTACAAGCTTTTATTTAACTTGCAATGTATGTGTGTAGGTATGTATGTTACGGTGGAATCTTAGAACTCAATTTTGAAGTAGATATCTTAAACCGATTGAGCTGCAATTTTGTATAGACGTTAAGTTTGGATGACAAATGCACGATATGTTATATGACGTCATTCTAAATCCAATGTGGCGGACCACCCAAGATGGCGGAATAGTTATTTTTAATGCATTTGTACAATATGGGTATCAAACGAAAGGGTTAATTAAGAGTAACTTGAAAATATTAACAGACTCAGAAACCTAGCCAGCGATAACTAAAAAATATATTGTACTTTAAATACAAGATAACGAGAACTACGCGGATGAAACCGCGGTGCGTCGGCTAGTGTGTCAACACTTATCGCTCGAGAGTCCTACTTCTGCTCTACCATTTTATTAACACTCTTGAGTGTCGATGGTGAGAATTTGTAGCTGGTCGGAACATAACAGTAAATTTTGTCTCTCAGATTAACGGTTGCAATCAATGGTGTCGCCGATACCCGCGTTTAATTACGAGTACGTGCCAACTTTTCTTTTATTACAGATGGGCTTATTGCAGACTTTTTTCCTACAAGTCTGCTTTCTGATTTTTAGGAGTTCCTTATACTAAAAGGAAAATTTGGAACCCTTAATACATATTACAATTTAATAAACAATTTTCGAGAGCGCTGGCGCACGTGGCGTGGTGTGCGTGATTGTTTGGGGTTCGATCCCCGGCTGGGCCAATTGTTTCCTTAATTGGTCCATGTCTGGCTAGTGGGAGGCTTCAAAGTCGTACCGCCAAGCGATTAAGCGTTCCGGTACGATGTCGTGTAGAAACCGAAAGGGATGTGGATTTTCACCTACCTACTCCCAAAATCTTAGCATCAGGTGATAATGTAGTCAACGGCTAACATAAATGAAAAAAATCTTTTCTTAGATTTTATGATTCAAGAGTTCTGTAGAACTTACATCTAGTTTGACTTGTTTAGTAAGTTAAAGCTACCTAATGTCTTGTAAACGTAACAGTTTGATAAGGCACCTATTAAGTTTTGTAGGACTATTTGTGGGTATCTGGTCGGGCCATAACAGTAAATCTGGTGTCAGATTTACGCCACTCGCAGCGGATTCCTTCGCTCTTAATTAAGTGCTTACCGAACAACTTGGCGGCTTTGCACAAGTATTGTACAATGTTTTTACATATTTAGTATCATATTATTGTTATTATTAAGATGTAGTAGTAAAAGAATGTGTGTGAACGAAATGCGTATGTTGAGACGACGACGATAAAATAAGGAATGAGTATATAAGAGGAAGTCTGAAAGTGGTGCCAGTGACAGAAAATTTAAAGAGAAGGTTAGCTTGATATGGACATGTTGGGTTGAAAGACTTATTACCAGACCAAAGTTGAATTTACAGGTGCAAGAACACAAAAGGAGAGGAAGGTCAAAGAAGAGATGGCTGGAGTGTGTGAAAGAGGACATGTGTGTAAAGGGAGTAGATGATGAGTTGACGAGTAATAGAGACGAATGTAGAAGATTGACATACTTTGCCGACCCTACTTAGGTAGAATAAGTGAATGGAGATGATGATGATGATGATGATGATGATGATTATTGTCATTATTCATCATTATTAGCATATTTTAACGGCCCACCACAGAGCCAGGCCTCCCTCCCTATAGAAGAGGGGATATGGACCTTATACCCATCATGCTGCTCCAATGCGACTTGGCGTGCTTCAGTTGATAATGATGATGATGAAGCACATGGGTGTAACAACGTAATTTTCTTGTTTGGACATTCGACAAGTACATCGTTAAATGTTGACAATATTTTGTTTGTTGTAAATGTTATCAAATAAATTGGAACATTAATGAAACTCATCAGTATACCTAATAATTGGGTGACCCCGTGACTTATTGGCCCATGGTATTGCTTACTTGATTTTTTATTAACTACTAGCGAACGCCCGCGACCTCGTCTGCATGGAATTTAGGTTTTCACAAATCCCGTGGGATGTATTAATCCAGAGTCAAATCTATTTCCTATCCAAATTTCAGCCAAATCGCTTTAGTAGCCGCATCGTAAAGGAGGAACAAACATACACGCTTACACACAAACTTTCGCCTTTATAATATTAGTGTGATCTAAGCAAGATATGTTATATCGGACAAGTGTGATAGCAAACAAATTTTCCTCATACCATAGTGTAATCGAACGGTTCACCGACACGGTGAATTAAGCGCAGATCCTGCGGCTTAAGGAACTCTCCCAGACGGGAATGTATCACTCACTTCGTAACCTTTACTACTAGAAATATTAGAAAATGCAAGAAATCCCCCAAATAACTTTCGTTGCCTGCCTATTCACTATTTTGATCATTATTATCAACCTATTAAAATAAACATCAAATCAATCGAGAAATTTCATCTATCTACTGTGTAATATCCACCAGTAGGCAATCTCAATTTAATGTAATAAATATGTCAACTAGCATACGTCAAAGATAATTATGATGAATGTCAGTTTAGTGTTTTTTTTTTTCAATAAATCAATGGAAGCATCGAAATAAAATTTGTTTCTCATTCCGTAAGTCAGTGATGTAGAGTTTCGCGCTGCCGCAGAATAGTATTATTGTCCGAGATTCTCTTTGTTTCCATTACAAACTGACTGGAATGCTATTCATTATTCACAAGCAATAATAATAATAATCAATGTTATTAAATAAATAAATGGCAGATATAGAAACAGTACTTCTAGTAAAGTCATTCAAGAAAACATACTCGTTATTAGGTATTGTATCAGAATATCCAAACACTTGTTTTAATAAATACTTTGTATAAGATGCGTAGAAGAACCAAAGTCACTGACATAGCTCAGCGAGTCGCGAAACTGGTTGTAGTGGCAATGGACAGGGCATATTTCAAAGAGCTGATGAAGGTTGGGGTCCCAAGGCGATTGGCAACTCCGCACCAGAAAGCGTAATGTTGGTCGACCCCCCACTAGGTGGACCGAAGACATCAAGCGTGTTGCAGGGAACCGCTAGATGGTGGCGGCTCCAGACCGTGGTATTTAGAAGTCTATGCAAGAGGCCTATGTCCAGCAGTGGATGTCGTTCATCGGCTGTTACAGTGGAATTCATAGTCGTGAAGTGAACAATCCCCCACAAACCAATATTCAGTATTCACCCAGGGGCTGACTATTGAATCATCCTTCATTGCATTTCATAAACAAACTACTGGAGAGCCCCTAGGTGACTGGAGTTTCAAGCAAATGTTGTCTATGATTTTACATTAGATCTTTGAAAATTCTGTGACACAACCACAGAGAGACGTATTTTGTTAATTTTTTGACATTTTACAAAATAATTGAGTTTCTAATATTTTCATTTACTTTTTATTTTTATTTATCATAGTAAAATTTAATTCGTTCAAGAGTACAATAGATCAATTTTATCAAAAAGTTTCTTTCTCACAAGAAGGAGTTGTTAGAAAAATATTGAAGATATGTGGACGAACATGATCATAATCAAAATTATCAGCCGATGGACGTCCACTGCAGGACATAGCCGTCTTGCATGGACTTTCAAACACAACGGTCTCGAGCCGCCAGCGTCCAGCGGCTCCCTGCAACCCGCTTGATGCCCTCGGTCCACCTAGTGGGGGTTCGACCAACGCTGCGATTTCATCGGCTCTTCGAACTATGTGGCCTGCCGATTGCCACTTCAGCTTCACGACTCGCTGTGCTACCTATGTCAGTGACTTTGGTTTGTCTGCGGATCTCCTCATTTGTGATTCGATCATGCAGAGAAATCCCAAGCATACTATTTACTATATAAGTAGTTTGATATTTCATACTTTTGTAATGTGGAATCCTACTTGAAATAAAAAAATTATTGTCAGAGGAAATTTGTTTATTTTACTCAAAACCACCTATAATTACCTGAAATAATTACAAGTAGGTACTATTATGCTGTATTTATTTACAATTTATAGTAAGTGCAGTAAATAAATATAAGTGTAGCTTATCATTAGGATTAGTGGTAAAATTGCATTTCATAAAGCTCTAGATCACATAATATTATATATTTAGGAGGTAGGCTTGGCCCGGTAATGGGCTGATAATAATGAACCACACAGTACTTATTGCAATTCTAAAATCAAACCTATATCCTTTTGATACAAAGTTTAATTAATAACAACAATAAATACATAATTTACATATAACTTATTGTTATTATTGTATATTTTTATAGGGCCAGACTTAAATGAAAAATGCAGAAGTAAACATTTAATAATAATCTTTATTAAAGATGTGAATCAATAAATTTTTATTTTCCATCATTCATTCAATTAAGATTTGTATATATTTTCTATTGTTATGGACTTCAGAGTGAGTGACCACCTTACAATACATTGCAATGCTGCTGACTTTTCAAGGTATGTGGGTCTTCCAATTACTGTGATCTGAAAACTCGGATTTTCAAGGACCAAAGTATTCTCAGTATTCTTGGTAAAACAGTATTCTCAGAGCTCATCACTGCTATTCCCTGCCATGATAGCCGGTTTCTTTAAATCTGTGTATAGGGTCCTCCGGGGTTGTTTATATGTATACCTATGTCTGCCATCAATACAGCTTGATTTGTGGCATTTCTGTTATTTCATAGAATGCTTGATGGACTGCACATACAGTCTGAAAATAAACATTATGTTAGTTACATTTATGTAGGTTATATATTTCCTAAATCAAAACTGGATAGGTATACCTAACATTTATATAGGTTAGATTACAAACAAACTAATTAAATTTTTCATCATGAGTATGTTAAGCATGAGTCTCCTATCAGAATTAGAGGGATAAGGTCCACCACTCTGGCCCAAAGTAAATTGGCAGACTTCACACATGTAGAGACAATGTTTTTCCTTCACCGTATGAGACATGTGATATACATTTAAATTCATAAAATGCACATAACTGAAATGATTTGGAGGTGCATGTTTCAGACAGCATTTGAACCTACACCCTCCAAATAGAAGGCAGAGGTCATATCAACTGGGCTATATGGATTTTGACCTACTCCTTATTTATCTATACTAATATTATAAACAGGAAAAATTTGTTTGTTTGTTTTGTATAGGATCTAGAACTACTGAATTGATTTGAAAGATTCTATCACTGTTGGGAACCTACAACCTCATAATCAAAGGCAGAGGTCATACCCACTGGGCTAATTGGTTTTATATCTACTCCTAATTTATCTTTATTAATAATAGAAACAGGAAAGATTTGTTTGTTTGTATGTAGGTATGTAGGCTCTGGAACTACTGAACCAATTAAAAAAATTCTTTCACTGTTGGGAAGCTACACTATCCCCGAGCTCTATAGGCTATATTTTATCCCCGTATTCTTACGGAAATAGGAATTTCCGTAAGAATACGGGGATTATTGATAATGAACAAAGGTACGTACCTGGAAACATCCCGTTACATAGAACCGAAGTGCTGCTAGAATGCATAATAATAGCGGTATTGGTATTCCTCTCTTGGGTCTTCTGTGTTCATTCTTCATCAAACAGAGGCATATTATGCCTAATATGAGAATCTTTCGTACATTCCATAACGCCATAGTATTAAACTGGATTTACGCAATTGCGAATATTTATCTTGGATACTGATATAACTCGCTGTTTATACACAGTCTTAACACTTTCCAAGTCCACTTTCTAATAAATAAATCACGAATAACAACAAAAAAAAATGCCAGGGGATGGTTTGGCTGACAAATATCGGTAATTCAGCAGTCAGCCGCCAGCTCCTGTCAAATGAGGGGTTTCTTTTGTCTATGAAACGCGTGGGGGTTGAATTCGACACATAGCGGCTGAATAATCCCCTTAGGGGCCCCCTACTACGACTATGAATTCCACCGTTAATGAATATGTTATGTATAATGTTGATGAATAAATTGATATTTTATTGTAAACACTTCACATAAATATATCCTATGAAATGAAAATATACTTAATTGCACACCACAAAGAACAGACAATACAATAGATAAAATATATTTACAAAATGCACAATAGGCGGCCTTATCGTTTACAATACTATCATGTTTATATCTGAAATTTTATAAATCCTTATCAAATTAATTAATAGGCCTACTGTAGTCCAAAAATATAATGGCCATAAAATATACGTTACTGAAAATGTATAGCAGTTAACAATAAAATAAATAGATGCAACAGATTAAACGAGCTTTAAGAGTATCCACATGGAAACGTAACTGAATTGAGATCACGAATCGATTATTTGTTAACGATAACGTACGAACGATAGTTACACGTTCCTCGTAACTCACTCAATAAGTCAGATAAGTTAAAACCGCGCGCGCGCACGGTCGCGTACCATTGGCTAATATTATTCTGTCTCCAAGCGATAAAACAATTTGACCGAAATTAAAAAAAAACAATTGCCAATAATATTATGAATTTGTCATAATTAATTATAAATACAACGCTGTGATTTGTCTAAGATCTGTGACTGTAAACGATTAAAATAAAAAGCGCGTTAAAAATTCTCAATTCCGTTATCTAGTTGCTAAAACGTTAGATACTAAAAATAGTTTTGTGTAAGTGAAACGGTGATAAGTGATATTAGTATTTGAACGCAAAAATGCGTAAATTAATACGTTACGCCACCGTGGCGATGATATTCGTTGTGACGATGCTCCTGCTGATCAAGGTGTCTCAGCTGGACAACCAGAATGATAATAAGTTGTGGAGGGTGGAACGCGCGTTGCACGGGGTTGTGACTGCATCCCCATGTTGTGAAACACACCTTTTGAATATCACTGAGCAGCGAAATACAGTTGCTGAGGTGTGTATTACGTCTTTATCCCAGTTTCTAAAAGCCTAATCAACTAAAATTAAAAATAAATCGTTTGAAGAAGTAGCGCAAAGACAAAGTAAGTGATACCGAGCAGCATAACATCGTTTTGTCTCTAAAGGGTATGGTTTCCGTTGGAACTACAGGCACAGAAAACATGCTACAGGCTTAGACAGGCGTTAGACAGAGATTTTAGAACAAAATGTAGTTTGAAGTGAGATGATATTCTTTAATAGGCGATGGTATTTTACTTGGGATCTTCAACTAATTGTAGGTACTTTGAACGATTTCGTAATATTATCGCACAGCGTTGTACAGCGTTTAACCCACATATTCACTTGACATTAATTAATTAATCGCCTCATCTGTTACTAATACGCCTATGCGCTAATTTGATCAATTATTACCTGCCTGTAATTAGCGATTCAGAAACTGGAAACAAACTGATTGCGCATAAGATCCTCGGCGATTGGTAAATGAACCAAATGACTTCGTTGAAATTATTAATTAATTAGGACTACTAATTTGTTAATTATTAATTGAAGCGCATACTGCATTGGATTAGTGGTTTTGGTTGGTATAAGCTCTAAATGCTTGTCTTCTGTAAGAGGATATATGCGTCTAGATACTGGTTTGAACTCAGAAAAGCATGCAAGATTATGATCTGTCAACCTCCTGGCAACATTCAGAATTAAAAACCCTTTTTTGCGAGTTATGCTTTTAAAAATAAAAAGAAAGATCAGATTGGCTGACAGCTTTACGGGGTCTTCTAGGTATGAAAGACTACCACTTACTACCGCTAACTTACTTAATGCTCCTTGAATTGAAAAAAAAATATTCATATTGTTGAGTTTATTTTTTAAGACTGGATTATAACAAGAATCTTAACCATACGATACATAAATTATTTATAGAACATTCCTAGATAAACTTAAGTAATAATTAGCTTCTGTATTATTTACGTACGAGTACCTATCATAATATTTTTATGTTTTCCTAGTATTTGATATCAACTGACCATGTGTGTAAGTTATCTCGAATTATTTCAGGAAAAATATTATCAAACTATGGCTTATGTAAGCTTTTGATAACGAAGATTAGGCTTTTGTTGTGGGATTTTTGTACCAAAACATTTAAAAGGCTTTGGTTTAGAATTACACGATAATATAAAATGTAAAGAAAAACAATATACTCAAATCGGAAAACCAAACTTTGCAGATATGGCTTATAAGAAACTTATAATTATAACTTACTGATTATTTAAACGTCCCACGGTTTAATCTGTGTAGTTCCTGTTTGCATGAGAATACGGGAAAAAATATGGCCTATGATCATCAGAGATAATGTAGGATTCTATAGTAGTGTACTATTAAATTCAAACAAACAAGGAAGCAATCAAATCTTTTCACTTCATAGTATTAGTAAATAAATAAACTTGAAACTTAGAGAATGATTTCTATAAACTGTACTTACTGTCTATTTGAAAAGTTGTCATACTATTTAAGGGCCCGTCTAAGCATATTCATACGTCTCTCAGTAAATCATCACTGAAAGTAGGTTATACTGCCTTTTCTGTCTCTAAAATCAAAGACTTTTCATTAGGGACACACAGAACTCTCTTATTTCAGGCACTTGTGACAACTTTCTTATTTCCAAGTTTCATTAAATTCTCGATTATTAAGATAAGCGATTGATATGGTAAGAACTACCTCGGTACATCATTGTTGCTACTAGTCTAAAGTAAATAAAAAAATACGTGATCTAGGATTAACTTCACAGTCTTTTCCTTGGCTCTTTAAAGTAAATCATAGATTTTGAAGATAGCTTCGTGTATTTCACCACCTTTCAAACTAAAATTAGCTCTGCTGAGTTATAAAAATCAAACATCATTATAGAACATCGGACGACTCTCACAGAGAAATCTACAAGTTTTACTGGATGTAACATTACATATGTTTTCGTTTTTAATTATATGCTTGTGTGTGTACGCTATAAAAGTTATCCCCGTCTCCAAGGTAGCCCCTTAACTGTTAATTGGTGAAGCCTGAAGTTTTTCAAAGTCATTGGAGACACTGAGAAAAGTTGTCGGAAGCTAATAATAATTAATGGCGCTGACGTAAGCCCGATATCCTTTCATTAGTGTTCGCTCGGGTACGCCGCTGAGATTAAAACTTGCGCTTCGGGCTAGAGCTCTGCAGTTTAAGTTTGCAAGCCTTATAAAGACCGTCTTCTTTTCCGTGCAGCCTTTGTGAAAATGTGGACGTCGTCTTAGAGTTGTTTCTGCAGAAACAACTTTTGCTGTGCGAGTTCAGGCACAAACAAAAGACGTTTGTTTTTATAAAACCGTTTCCGAAGCGCGCAATGCCTTTGAAATTTCCTCTGGCGTATGTTGATAGTTGAATGTTGGAACTTGAGATGTAATTATTGTTGTTTCCCTTTTTAATTTTTTTTTAGCTTTCTTTTGTGTATGATGGCACAAATTCTTAAGAACTTCATGGTTAAGGGGCCGTTCTCAAATCGACAGGTCTACGGTTAATCCTCTCCCATTGTAGTAAATACCCACTCTTATTTCGGACTTTCCGCTTATAATATGTTTCATGTTTAATAACATAGCAAGTATGATTATTTAAATAAAATAGAAATCATCATTCAAATAGCTAAACTAAACCTAGTTAACTACATAGTATTATGGCATCTGAAAGTTAATGATGAGTGTAAACCTAGTTTGCCAGATATTTATGATCTATAAAAAGCTTATTTGAAACATATTAAAATTATCGTCTATTAATCTAGAGTGTCTGGTCTTTTATCACAATTAATACACACTAAAATATATGAAAATAATTAGTAGTACCTTCGCTTTTGCTAAGATTAACATTTATCATCATCATCATCAGCCGATGGACGTCCACTGCTGGACATAGGCCTCTTGCATGGACTTCCAAACAAAACGGTCTAGAGCCGCGAGCATCCAGCGGCTCCCTGCAACCCGATTGATGTCCCTGCCCACCTAATGGGGGTCGACCAACACTTTCATTTATATATACGAGTATTATATTCTTGTTCGTTGACCTCTTTAACTCAGATCTGAGTTTCAATTATATAATTGATGCGAGCCTTAGGGTGAGAATCTCGCACAAGACAATAAAGTAAGGTGGAACGTTTAAAAGTAATACGTGCACTAAGTACTCCATTAAAGTAAAGGTTTATTTTTCCTCTTAATAATTTACGAATCCATTATCGATTAACAGAAGCCCGCTGGATTGTCGTACCCACTTCTTAAGCAGTATTCTCCGACTAGTTGTATATCCTACTAATATTATAAACGCGAAAATTTGTATGGATGTTTGGATGTATGTTTGTCACTCTTTAACGCCGCTACTACTGAAGCGATTTAGCTGAAATTTGGAATGGAAATAGATTTCACTCTGGATTAATACATAGGCTACTTTTTATCCCAAAAAAACCATGGTTTCCCGAGATTTGCGAAAACTGATGATTTTGATGATATGAATGTTTGTTACACTTTCACGCCTCGACTACTGAACCGAATTAGCTGAAATTTGGTATTGAGATATATTATAGCCTGGATTAACACATAGACTACTTTTCATCCCGGAAAAATCCATGGTTCCCGCGGAATTTGTGAAAAACTGAATTCCACGCGGATGAAGTCGCTGGTTAGGCATATTTCAAAGATATGGCAAATATTATTTTTTTTATGATAATAACAGTTGTCTTCCTTCCTTCTGCAGATGATGCGTCACGCGTGGAACAACTACAAGCTGTACGCGTGGGGCAAGAACGAGCTGAAGCCGATGTCCAAGCGCGCGCACCTCACCAGCGTGTTCGGCGGCGGGGACCTGGGCGCCACCATCGTCGACGGCATGGACACGCTCTACCTGATGGGCATGAAGGACGAGTTCCGGGAAGGAAGGGACTGGATAGCGGAACACTTCCATATCAATGAGATTGTGAGTTTCTTTTTGCTGTTTATAGTTAACTGTGAGGAAACCTGCATACAAGATAATTGTATTGATTCTCTACGTGTGTGAAGTCTGCCAATCTGCATTGGGCTAGCGTGGTGGACTAATAGCCTAAACCCTCTCATTATGAGAGGAGGCTCGTGCTCAGCAGTGAGCTGAATAGGGGTTAATAATGATGAAATGATGATTGAATAGAAATTAATATATGTCGACCAATGGCGGCGGAGTGACTCTTTGTGATCACGATATATGTCGATAGTCGCCTTCTGATGTTATTTGCTAGCTTATCTCTATGTCAATTATATTAGAAAATTTCTTTCTTCTCTCAAAATTATTATAATAGAACAATAGTAAGGCTAGAGTCTAGACGCTAGCGGCTAGAGGATCAGTTCACATTCTGGTTTCTAGATACTGGGTTGCGATGGAAAGTCTAATAGAAGTTCTAGTTATTTCAAAACCCTATGCTCTATACAACTACAATCCGTGACAACCCTGTAGATATGACCTCTGCCTCCGATTTCGGAGGGTGTGGTTCGAATCCGGTCCGGGGCATGCACCTTCAACTTTTCAATTGTGTGCATTTTAAGAAATTAAATATCACGTGTCTCAAACGGTGAAGAAAAAACATCGTGAGGAAACCTGCATACCAGATAATTTTCTTGATTCTCTGCGTGTGTGAAGTATGCCAATCCGCATTGGGCCAGCGTGGTGGACTATTGGCCATAGAGAAGACTCAAGCTCAGCAGTTAGCCGAATATGGATTGATGATGTTAATGATGATACTCTACACTGAAAAAGAATCTCAGTTTTACTCTCTTTATCTTTTGAAATTATATACTCGTACTTTTGAGACGACAACCGCATCGCGCTGACGGCTTACAATAACAATCAAGATGCTAATGTAAAATTACTGTAATCATTTTGTTGATTCAAATTATCAGCAATAGCGTGTTTATTTAATTTTAAAAAATTGTGTCAATGGGTTAGACTGTTTAGCAGATTTATAACCTGGTTAAATGCGCAATTTATAAATTTTTCCCTTGAATATATAATGTTTATTTCCAAGGCTTTTAAATAGGAAATTTTAGATAATATTGCGGATTAGTCTTAGTTGTGTTTCATCTCTTGTTAGATGTGTACACACCAGTGGAGTGTACAAGGTGTATAACTAGGGTATGCACTTTTAGTACACATGTGGTAACAAAATGGACAATTCCTTTTTAAATGCAGGTTCCTAATGACTCTTCAGGGTTGACAGTGCATTTTTGCATCTATGAATTGCACGCCACTGCTATACACATACGAGAGTATGTTCGAGACTCATTATTTCTCTTGTTTTTGTTATTGCAACACAATACAAATAAAATATAAATAAATAAATAAAATACATGAGCGTAGCCAGTATTTGTACAAGTGAATTGTAGTTTACATACTTTTACAAAAAGTAACTCTACCTTGCACATCTTTTAATGTCGTTTTATACTTGGACCTCAATATGTATTAAATAAAACTTTAATACGAAATTGCGCTCCATAATTTGGGAATTTGGGACTCTTGAAAAGAAATTAGGCCTTGTGTGAGCGACAATAAAGTAAGTATTTATATAGTATAGTATATAGTATATATATATAAAGTAAGTATTTATATAGTATATAGTAGTAATTTTCTAAAAAAAACCAAGATTGTCGACGACGATTAACCCACTAGAGAGTCAGTCTCTCTCCTTTCACGTGGGAGAAGAGAGAAGATATAGAACTTAAACCCACCAGGCAAACATTATAATCATCATCATCATCATCATCATATCAGCCGATGGACGTCCACTGCAGGACATAGGCCTGTAGGGACTTCCAAACATCACGATACTGAGCCACCTGCATCCAGCGAATCCCTGCAACTCGCTTGATGTCGTCAGTCCACCTGGTGGGGGGTCGACCAACACTGCGCTTACTAGTGCGGTAAACATTATGATACACATTTTAAACTAAATTGTCACTGTAATTACAATTGTGCAGAATGGTAACACGTCTTACTTGTTTTCAATATAGTTGCTAAGCTAAGGCAAAGTTTAGCAAATGCAGAAACTAGCGTCGGTGAAACTAAAGAAATATTAAATAGTGGAAATGTGGTAAAACAATTTGAACTCTATTTCCAAGAGGTAAACTCTAATGTGCTGTAAACGTTTAACTTTCAGTTTTCGCTTCGAAGAGTGAAATGTTAACAGCTTTAATACCACCTGGTTTTTATGTTGGCCATTATATTATTAGAACACATAAGCACCTCTTACTTCTGTATTCCAACGATTTGCTCGGAACTATGAAGTTGTCTAAGTAATAGGAACGACTGTGGACAGTATGACCAAAATAACTCGGAATTCTCTAGTAACAATTTTTTTTTAAGTCAATTTATCCCTTGACTTCGATCTCACCTGATGGTAAGCGATGATGCAGTCTAAGATGAAAGGGGGCATACTTCCAATAGGTACAAAATTCTACCCATACCTCTGATGGTTTCTATGCGGCATCGTACCAAAACGATAATTTGCGATACTTCTTTACTGGTAGTGTGGAAACTAGACATGGCTTTGTCGTAAAGACAAGTAGTACCGGTCCCGTCTGTGGCAGGTGTGGTGTGGCCCTAAGTGTGCAATTTTCATATTATGGTATCTTCAGTTAACCAGTTGTGACCACTGGTCGTAGTCGTGTAGATGCCTTAAAGTAGTAGTATCTACTGATTATGTAAACCAACATAGCGTGTCTTGCTTCTAGGACTCTGATCTATCAGTGTTCGAGTCAACGATCCGCTTCGTGGGGGGCCTGCTTAGCTATCGTGTTACGCGCTGACGTGGGACCTGGTATCCCGCTATAATGCGTCTAAAAATATACTAGATATTAATGTCGCAGTGGCGTAACTATAGGGTAGCTGGACTAAAATGCTACAGGTCAATAAGATGTAGGGGCCCCAGCTCGCCAGGCCGCGAGCTGAGGCATAATCTAACTTTAAAAACATACG
The DNA here is from genome assembly GCF_947172395.1 of Bicyclus anynana. Lineage (NCBI taxonomy): Eukaryota > Metazoa > Arthropoda > Insecta > Lepidoptera > Nymphalidae > Bicyclus > Bicyclus anynana. Next base: position 5,549,183 of record NC_069094.1, read on the forward strand.
TGGCGATTAAACCTCGGATAGTACCTATCACGCTAGTCACGCCTCTGGAAAAAAAGAGCAATTCGAGCAATATATCAATAAAAATCACGCGAAACCCTTCGTCAAAAGTTTAAAGAATTAGGTATACTAACAGTAGCCTGTCAATATATATATAACAGTATAGTCTATGTAAGAAAAAATATTAATTTGTACAAACGAAAAGGAAATTTAAACCCACGTCTTACTAGACACGGGCATAAGTTAGTTATTTCTGCATATCGTCTCCAAAAAGTAAAAAAATCTTTTGTAGATTTGGGTGTACTCTTCTATAATAAGATCCCCAAGACTGTGATGGACCTGCCAATGCATAGCTTTAAGCAATGTGTTAAAAAACATTTACTTAGTCGAGGGTACTACAACATTGATGAGTTCCTTAATGATAAAGATGCTTGGAGGCCGTTGGATCAGCTTCCACCTTCACACAGGAAGTAAAACTATAAGAAATGTAAACAGTAATTGTTATCAATTGTAAATTATAATACTGTATGACTTTTTCAAAAGAGCAACTGTTGAGTTTCTTGTCGGTATCTTCTCAGCAGAACCTGCCTTCCGAACCGGTGGTAGAATCTTTACAAATAGTCAACTGACGTGTCAAAAGTGCTTGTAAACTGAGCCTACTTGAAATTAATGATTTTTGATTTTGATTTTGATTTTGGAATTTCTAGCGTGTAATTTCAATATTGGTACTGAATATGTAAACCAACATGACGTATCTTGCTTGTAGGACTCTGATCTATCGGTGTTCGAGACAACGATCCGCTTCGTGGGGGGCCTGCTGTCGTGCTACGCGCTGACGGGGGACACGCTGTTCCGCGACAAGGCGGCCGAGGTGGCCGACGCGTTGCTGCCTGCCTTCGAGACCCCCACCGGCATTCCGTACGCACTCATCAACCCATCCAATAAGGTAATCTGACATGTTCTTACATTATCAGTTAGGCCAGGCGGCGAGTCGTACCATGGGGTTGGACGCAATACCATGGGGTTTTAGTCGGTTGAAGTCCGACATAACCTTCTTGCCTCCCCGTAGCGAAAAGGTATCCATGAGGATTTCCCCACGTTAAAAAGAAAGGCCTCCCTCCTTGCTGGCTGGCTTGCGGTCGCTCAAGAAACGTTCCCGTGGCCCAGTCAGCACGTGACGAGCCGTATCACCGTAAGGTTTTAGTCGGCATAACCTTTTTGCATAAAAATGGGATTTCCCCACGTACAAAACAAATAAAAAATGACCTCTCTCCATAAAGACGAGGCGGATATACTACGGTGCTTCTATGAGTGTTGACGGGCTTATGATTGATTCTAACGATTCTTATCAGATATTAATAATAATGACCGGGATGGCTTCTCCGAGGCAAGGGTAGTTAAAGTTTAAAACACCAACTTTCCAACTTTGGACTAAGAATTTTACAAAAAAAAGGTGTCGATCATGGTCAATATCCATCTGATAGTGATCGTTACACGAGTCAAACATAATAAGCCCGCTAAACTACATTGAAATAGAATATAGGATCACATACTTCTTTACTATAGTTAACTTCAACCCTGCAATTTATTAATATTTTATTGAAGAAACTATCTCATTTCGAGTGAATGAGTACAGCATAAAATTTGAATTAAGAACAGACGGAAAGAATCACACAAAAAGTATAAAAGAGTAAATCGCTCTTCATCCAGCTTGGAATAACCAATATTTCTAATTAAATCACTGTCGAATCGAAGTCCGATGGCCATTGCAAACCACAGCCAGTTCGTTATCACTTCAAAGCGACCGCCGACCCACTGCGCAGGGATGCCACATCACTTTCATCTCTTTATTAGTTTGCATTACACCTATTTCTTCTTATATGTCTTGAGGGAGGGTTCATAAATCGGACGGATTACTATTTATTGTCGACCAAAAGCTGTGAAATCGAAAAACAATGTGATATACAATAACAAAACGTAGACATTTATCTCGAGGTGCGCTTGCTAAGCCTACAGAAGTTCGGGCTGTAAACCCATGGGTTTTGTGTGCAAACAAAAAAAATAACCTTTACCTAAAGTAGCTGCAGAGATTTATTGACAGTGTAGTGTTTTGGCCAAACACGTAAACTAATGTACGAAAATATTTGGAAAATGCACTATTATTTTTTAGGGTTTAGCGCAAAAACAAAATAATGAATAAAATCCGATTCTGAGGGCCTAGCGGCAATTTGATACTGTGACGATCGCGTTAACGTAAACGCGAATTTATAAGGAATTGAAACAGCGTGCGTCATCTAGTGGCACTACTGAACAACTGTTTCAATTTCATATAAATTCGTGTTTACGTTAACGCGATAGTAACAGTATGAAAATATTGAAAACTCCCACTAGGCACGCAGTGCTCTATTTGACTAGAAAATGTCTTAACTAGCGAGAAACATGATTATTTTGGCACAAAATGTCCACTTAAAAATCTACGCGAGAATCAAGTAGAATAAAAAAACAATGCGAAATATCGAGCCTAGTAAATTAAAAAAATTGGCAGCCCTGCAGGTCGTTAAACGAAGCACTCATTAGCCGGAGCCTGCAGCCTTTTTCTTATCAAGGAAGCATTGGATACAAAATTAATTTGCTGAATGCACTGTGTGCTTATCAATTTAAATAATAATAATTAATTATTGATAACTACTTACCGGTATAACCACTTAATTTAAAAGTCTGTTTAAACAGCCGTAGCGCTACATGTTCTCTTGATGATGATGATGATGATGATGATGATGATGATGATGGATGATGATGATGATGATGATGACGATGACGATGACGATGACGATGACGATGAAGATGACGATGACGATGACGACGACGACGACGACGACGACGACGACGACGACGACGACGACGACGACGACGACGACGACGACGACGACGACGACGATGACGATGACTTTGATTTACTGAACCGATTTTGAATGTGGTTTTCTAGTGGTAAAGGAATTGTTGTACCATTCCAAAGCCATTTATTTGTGGGTGTCATAGACTATATTTCATCACCATATTCTCACGAAAACGGTACCTACGCGGGTGAAACCGCGGGGCGTCTACTAGTAATATACTCCCGAGCACCCTGTATATAGCAGTGTACGCACAACGTTTGAAAATTCCGAAATATACTAAGATTAGAAAGAGCATGAGTATCTAAAGGTCGACCGGGCTCTGAGAGTGCTTGTTACAAAATTGGAATAAGGGCTTTAAATTCAATAGATCCTTGTAAGAGTCGAGATCGCTCAAACTGAGACGTTTGTTTAGCGTTGTTTAATGATCTCTCCAATTATAGGGAAGCCATTGTAAGAGTAACTGTCGACTATCATTAAGGTTAAGTTTTGATCGGACTTCTTATTGGCTAATTTATAGAATATGAATATTTTTGTAGAATATGATATAACTAGCTGACGCCGTGCGGTTTTACCCGCGTGGTTCCCGTTCCCGTAGGAGTATGGGGATAATACAACGTGTCCCAAAATTCAACGATAAGCGGGCGCCAAAAGATTGACCTGCTCATGAGCACTTAAGGAAAAATAATAAAAAAAATATACCTAAATTTTTTTTTTAGTTACAAAATAAATTTTAAAATTCTTTGAAAATTTACACCTTGTATGATATTTTGAACTACCGCAGCTACAATTTCTTAAATATGCTTAAGATTTTTTTTGTATCGGAACCTAAGTAGTACTACTATTCACCACAACTCTTAAAAACACCACAATGCCCGCAGTTTTTACACAAAAAAAAATCAAAATATTTTTTTTTGTGTAAAAACTGCGGGCAAATTTTTAAAGATTTTTACTTTCAGTCTACTTTGACTCATGGTCTTGCAAAAAAAAGTATGAACACCGCTATGGCAAGTTATTTTCAAAGTTGACGCAACTAATCAAGATTTCAAAATAGTATAATACCCTAGGATAACTAGTCACAAAAAAAATATGCGTACCATTTGTAAACAAGAACCAAATTTCTTAATTGTTCTTGTTGTTAGTAATAAATTTTACTATGTTCCAAAAATGTGTTTGTTATTTTAATTACACAACATTAAAGTAAATGTTCGAATTGTTTTCCACCGGCATTAATACAGGCACGACATCGCCTTAAAAACGACCGTTTTATTTTTCGCGCATATCTTCTAGCATTGATATGTGCCGCAGCCTGAGTGATTTTTTGCCGAAGCTCGTCCAATGTCGTAATCGGTTTTGCGTAGATCCTGTCTTTGAGACAACCCCAATAAAAGAAATCCAGGGGGTTTAGGTCGGGTGATCGGGGTGGCCATAGGATAGGACCAAGTCGCCCGATCCAACGCCCCGGATACTCGTGGTCTAGGTATTGTCTCACAGGACGAGCGTAGTGAGCTGGGCAACCATCATTTTGATACCACATATTTTGAAGGTCGCTTAGGGGGACGTCTTCTAGTAATTCTTGCAAATCATTTTGTAAAAAGTTCAAATAACTGTCCCCATCTAAGTTTCCTTGTAATTCAAAAGGCCCAATCACTTTTCCATTTAAAATGCCCGTCCATAAGTTGACCTTAAATTGATATTGGGATTTGTCTTCTCTCATCAGGTGCGGATTCTCATTGCTCCAGCTGTGTAGGTTGTGAAGATTTAAATAGCCATCTTTCTTGCAGGTTGTTTCATCCGACCATAGTACTTTATCCAAGAACTGAGGATCTTCCCGATGCTTTTGAAGCATCACTCGGCAAAATGCGATCCGCAGTGGATAGTCCCGTGATAGTAACGTTTGTACACGTCTGTAATGATATGGGTGTAGCCGATGACGTTTTAGTATTCGATGTGCTGAACTTTTTGGGATTCCCGTAGCTGCTTCTATGGCACGCACTGAGGTAGTTGAATCAATGTTTATTTCATTGAGAACTTCTTCATCGCATTCCGATCTAGGTCTTCCAGCGTTTCTTCTAGCTGACGGCAAACGACCCTCCGAAAACGCTTGATGCACATTCATAAATACCCGATAATCTGGATATCTTTGAGCGTTTGGGTACCTTTCTCGATACAATCTGCTAGCAGCGTTAGCATTGCACCGACATTCTCCATAAATGAGATGCATGTTAGCGTATTCCATCGGCGTGTATGGTTGCGGCATGATAACGCTAAACAGTCCAAAATACACCAAAAGTCCAATTCACAAAACACAGGCACAGTCCAAAATAATGCCAGGTCAGTTCAGTTTGCAGATCACTTAAGTCCAGTCCAAAATGCAAAGCCAAAAGTCGTTAGTACGAGAGCCACGTCAATTGAATACGGAAAGTTGCGCAGTAAACAAAGGAGCAGAGCGTACTGACTTGCTGGGAACAGGATTTTCTTTACCTGCATCATTGTCATTCAACAAAGAACATCTGTCTATCCCTCTCTAACGTATACTTATCGCTATCTTTCTCTCTCTCTCTCTCTCTTATTTTTAAATGTTATCGTTCGTTCCATTAAAATTCTAGGAAATTGCAACGTATGACTCACATCATTTTGTGCATAAAGTAAAAGTGATTTCTAGGAGCAAAAACATTTTAGAAATTTAGTTCTTGTTTACAAATGGTACGCATATTTTTTTTTTGCGACTAGTTATCCTAGGGTATTATACTATTTTGAAATCTTGATTAGTTGCGTCAACTTTGAAAATAACTTGCCATAGCGGTGTTCATACTTTTTTTTGCAAGACCATGAGTCAAAGTAGACTGAAAGTAAAAATCTTTAAAAATTTGAGGGAAAAAAAATATTTTGATATTTTTTTGTGTAAAAACTGCGGGCATTGTGGTGTTTTTAAGAGTTGTGGTGAATAGTAGTACTACTTAGGTTCCGATACAAAAAAAATCTTAAGCATATTTAAGAAATTGTAGCTGCGGTAGTTCAAAATATCATACAAGGTGTAAATTTTCAAAGAATTTTAAAATTTATTTTGTAACTAAAAAAAAAATTTAGGTATATTTTTTTTATTATTTTTCCTTAAGTGCTCATGAGCAGGTCAATCTTTTGGCGCCCGCTTATCGTTGAATTTTGGGACACGTTGTATATAGCCTATAGCCTTCCTCGATAAATGGGCTATCTAACACTGAAAGAATTTTTCAAATTAGACCAGTAGTAGTTCCTGAGATTAGCGCGTTCAATCAAACAAACAAACTCTTCGGCTTTATATATTAGTATAGATTAACGACATAGTCCCGCGTTCCTCTTTATGTTAAGCACTTATGAGTATGTCACGTCTTCTCACGAGTGTTGCATCTTATAAAAAAATTGTTTTGAAATCCGACTAGTAGATGTAGAGATTAACGTGATTGAATGTTCTTAGTATACAATATATATGTAACAATAAATTTATTAGAAAACTAGTGGACGCCCGCGACTTCGTCCGCGTGAAATTCGATGTATACTTTCAACTACCTCTACCCTACCTCTACCCTACGTTGATTTTTTTTTTTTTATTATTCTTTACAAGTGAGTTCCTGAATTTTCTTTGCTATAAACCTCACGGAGCCCGAGACCTTTTCAACGAATGCAAAACCGTGGAAATCGGTTCGTGCGTTCTGGAGTTATAGCGTCAGGAAGGAAAACCCGACTTATATAGTAGATTAAATTACTAGTAACTATTAAGCTAAATTATCAAGCTAGATGACAATAAAACGGAGTGTTTTTATGGAACTCCATAATGAATAAAATAATATATTGGTATATATATAGATTAAGAAAATAAATTTGCTGAAAATCTTTATTAACAAAGGCTTGTACTCGTAACTAAAGAAGTATTTTATAATTCTGAATACAGACGAAACGTACAAAGATGAATTATTTAAATAGACCTATAAGTACCCGTTATATCTACAGCATTTATGTTATTTGGAACACCAAAGCAAAATCCGTAATATTAAGTCGACCTTCTGCGAATCTGCCGTTCACTCGGTAAACACTCGAATGTATAGACAAATCAAGAGAATTGTATGACTATACTTGATCAAATAAATAAGAAATGTTTACCTTTATCCCAAATAAATAACTGTCGTGACCCAGTAGTCGATATTTTCGGGTTCGAGATCTAGGTCAGGCTATGAAAATGAATTTAAGTATTTTGTTTTAAAAAAATCTTTATAGTTCTGAATATTATCTCTCCTTCGTTGCGAGGGAGAAAAGAGTATTCGGACAAAAATATCTCGTCATCTCTGGTCGCGAATTTAAGCGCGGTTTTAACCAGAGTATGCAATATACATGGAAATTATACAAAATGGATAATTATTCATGTTTGGAGTCAGATACGTGCACTTCATAGACGCAAGAAATCATTGCCTGCCCTGAAGATGATTTACGTACTTGTATTGGAAGACGAATATTTTATTTGTTCAATTTGTACGTATAGTGCCTACCCTAGTTAAAAACCTTGTGCACACAACTATCAAGTTGCCATATAACTAAAGTAAACTTGACGAATAACTAAACACGCGAAGGTAGATAGTTTTACTTGTAGGAACTAATTATGAATTCATGTGGTTTTTAATTTTAGATATTTCTATTTAGTGTGTATTTATATTGTTTACTGGTATCTATAGTACAGAATATAATTATTACATTCTCAGTATAATTGCTGCTATTATTCGTATTCTCAGTAGAAGGTCAAGTGAACCTAATGTTTAGGCATAATTTTTACTAAGAACCATATAATTTAGATAACAAAACTGTAAACAACGTACTTGCGATGTTGCAAACATTTGCGTATTGTCACTAAACGCTAAATACAGAGCTTTAGGCATCCTGCGCACTAGGCATTTACAATGACAAACAGTGATCGATCGGGTTAATCAAAGTAACCAATTAAACGTCGAGCACTATGCCATTACGATCAACCTGCCGCAGATCGGGCCGACACGACTGGTGGCGGCACTGGGAACAGAGACCGAGATGAAAAGCGCTGTATGCTCTTTGCTTTTAAGGATTTTAAAGTAATATAGCAAGCTGGGATCTCTTTTATACGTTTTACCATATATCGCAGGGCTGTTCTGGTGTGTTCTAGAATACTGTCGCATAATGTAGTAATAAAGATATCTTCTTTCTTTCGTTATATTGTTGTGTTTAAAAACGTCTTTTCTTACCTGTTTTCCGCATCAAATACAGGCACGTTCCTTGTATACATACAAATGTAAATCCGCCTTAACCGTCAGCGACCAAGATAAAGACTGTGCTCGTAGACGCTTAGTGCGCAAAGTGCCTTACAACTTAAGGAAAACAACTATAAAAATACCAAATACATATTATAAAATAAGGATTTCCTAAATTTCAATAATATATTTATGATAAATAAAAAAATTAATTTGCTTTTTGCAGATAAATCGGCAATACCACTGGGCTGGGGCGAACAGTATTCTATCAGAAGTGGGCACGCTTCACATGGAGTTCACCTACCTGAGCGAAGTGACCGGAAACGAAAGTAAGTTAATATCGCCAATAGTAAACATTTTGTAGAACATCTTGTATTTCTTTTTTTTTTTTATTTATTGAGAAAGAATACATTATGGAACTTAAGTTAACTATCCTAATAACTATACGAATCATGCCCACGTGGAATGGTGGCAAGAATACTGGCTGCATTTCCGCCCTAGACAGCCAGGCTGATCCTTTGCGCAAAAAATGAGCCAGCCCTTCTGTCAACAGTCGAGGCAACTAGCCGCGGTGAAATGATTCCGTATTTTTTTTTAACTCTGCGATTGCATGGCCCAAGAGTCTCCACGGCAAAAGGTACAAATATGTAACTCTCTGTATTTCTTGTGTGTATTTCTTCATAGTAATAGTTGAGGGAAAAATCAGATGACCTACATTAAAAAAAACCATCGCCAAAAACATAGCAACACTTTGCAGGATATGCAAAGAACATGTTGTATATTGTCGTTCCGTCTTCTTCACTGCTTCCGTCCACTCGAAGCATATCTGATAAACCTGATGTGCCTGTAATTTCATCGGTAACCATGCCATTAAAACTGGAACACAACAGTGTTGGTCGACAACAGGAAAAAGCAGAAGATGGCAGAATTTAAGTTAAGAATTATCGCAAATAATTCTGCTATTAAATTTTATACCGAACAAATGCATAAATAAGAAAAGATAGTATGTAAATAATTTCTTCAAATCAAACAAAATATCTTCTTGTCTTGTAACAAATTGTGGTTGTAAGTTAAAGTAAGATTTTAATCGTTTCAATCTTTGATGATGACTGAATAACAAATGATGATGTATTGATGTTCACAGTTTACAAAGAGAAGGTGGATCGTATCCGCGATGTGCTGCACAATATACAGAAGCCGGACGGACTGTATCCTAACTACATCAATCCGCGGACTGGAATGTGGGGCCAAAGTATGTGAAGCTACATTTGTCTTTGCTAATAGCAGTAATCTACACCCTAACTTAGTCAATATCGACCAAGTTTGGGCGTGGACGAGTACAAAACGATTTGGTTTCTCGATATTGATTATATCTGATAATATGGAATGCCTTTCCAGCTTCCGTTTTCCCTGCGTTCTACGTTATCGTATATCACTTTACATCAGGCATCCAAACTTTAGCTGATACAAAAAATGTCTTAATGTTAAATGAGATTTTGATAGATTTATTATTATTCCCAGTAAGATATATAGGATTATCCATGGGTCCTATAATAATTATAAAAATTGAACTTACAATTTGGTGTGAAATCGAACATATATTACACCTACTAAATTAATTGTAAGTGGTACCACGTTTGCCAAATTAAACGTTATTCCATCTCTGCACTCATGAATGAGGCTTAGGAATCTCAGCTATTCAATGTGACTAATATCCGTAGACAGGATGATGATTCAAAGAATACGCATGTTTGGACTTATTGTCATGGAATGCTAAATAAAATTTTGTTTATCATGATTGGACATTTCACACAATTAATGTTAACATCTGACATTAGTGAGGGATATAAGAGTATTCGTATTGATTAAATTATGTTTTTCGGTTATCTCAATTTATGCTTTGCTACTTAGTTAGATAAGAGATAATGATGTTGATTTTAAAAAAATACTTAAAGATTGTCTAAAAACTAGCTGTTCCACCGCTCGCGTAAATTCCATTTCGGCAATAATATCGGGATAATTAAAAGTAGCCTATTTGCTATATGAGACTATCTCTTTCTTTGTGCCAAATTTCATCGAGATCTTTTCAGCTGTTGAGTCGCGATAAACATATATAAAATAGTCTTTAAGTTTTCTGAAAATTTTCTACGCAATTTTCTTTATTTTCTCGTTGCGTAAGAATCTTGTATAAAATATTTAAAAAAAAACATTAAAAATAGATGTATAAAAATCTACTTAATAGATCTCAAGCAATGACATCACCAAGAAAAATGAAAATTCAATTTTATATCGATATATAGATTGTTATTGATCAAAAAGTAACGCTATATAAGTAACATTCCGATTCATTACATACATTCGTAAATATTATTTTGATATATTTCAGGACATACATCACTGGGTGCATTAGGAGATTCCTTTTACGAGTATCTGCTAAAAGCCTGGCTCGTGACCAACAACGAGGATGAACAAGCTAGAGCAATGTTCGACGAGGCCATGCAACCGGCTCTCGAGAAAATGCTTCGAACATCACCTACGGGGCTGTCGTACCTCGCTGAGGTTAAATACGGGCGCGTGTATGAAGAGAAAATGGACCATTTATCTTGTTTCGCAGGTGGGTTAAACAAGGTTGACTTTTGGGACCACTGCTCTTGTTAATCTATACCATTGACTGACTATAATATTTTGTTTACCTATTTTTTTGTGAAGACTAGATTTGAATTTTTCAGGAAAGATGTAGGTATTAAAATACCAATGTAAAGGCTATAGAGATAATGTTATCTCAAGTACCGTAGTAATGTAACATCAATCGATGCTGCTATTTTATAGACACTAGAAACGCGTCCACAGAAAATTATAATATGTATTTGAAATCTTATCAGTGCAAACCCAGTTATAATCCGACAGACTAATAATATTCTGCATGTATAAACAATTTATAATTTGTACTTTAGTTTTTATAAACGTTTAAATATTCAAAAATATGTATACATATTCTGTATTCCAGGTGGAATGTTCGCCCTGGCGTCAACCACTCTACAGAATACGCTGAGCGAGCGATACATGGACGTGGCGAAAAAGCTGACCCACACCTGCCACGAGGCTTACGACCGCGCCGACACCAAACTGAGTCCTGAAGCCTTCAGGTATCATGACAAATTCATGTACAGGATCTAATTCATCATTTTAGGGTTCAACAGGCCTAAGATGCGTGCCACGAGGTTGCGTGATAAGTAATAAATATATTGGAAGGGGAAGGCCAAGGAGAACATTCCTGGACCAAATTCAGGTCATTCCCATTAAGGCCAAGAGTACTCTGAACCTACAAACTTGTATCAAAGGATTGATAATAATAGGTGAAGGTCCTTACACTTCCTATGTAGTATCAACATAGAAAGTATAAGGATGTGGTCTCTGCCTACTCCTAAGAGAATGAGATGTAATGTAAAAAAAAAAAATATCTCTTGACAGGTTTTCCGGTGCGGCGGAAGCGCGTGCGATGAAGAGCAACGAGAAGATGTACCTGCTGCGACCAGAGACGTTCGAGAGCTACTTCATTCTGTGGCGCCTCACCAAGGACCAGAAGTACCGCGACTGGGGCTGGCAAGCTGTCCAGGTGAGACGCCATTTTGGATTAAACGAGCGCGAAAAAAATGCATAATCTAGTTTTCTATACAAGAACACCCATTAGCGATTTTAAAAACGCAACTTGCTACGATTTCATCGCGATTTGAAAACACCCGATTTTACTTTTTGTCTTGATCTTGAGTGGAAAACGTCATTCAAGGGCACACTTTCTAGGATCCACCTAGAAAGCATTGCCCTGAGGCACCTATCCATTTACATGAGGTGTTGAGCTTCAACTCTGCTAAGCGTAAGAAATAAACTCGAATTCGTATCCGAACTAATATGCGAATTTCCTTATCAAATGTTTTTCTTTTTCATTTGCAGGCACTAGAAAAGCACTGTCGGGTGGAGGGTGGGTACACGGGGCTGGTCAACGTGTACCACTCCACGCCGGTGGGCGACGACGTGCAGCAGAGCTTCTTCCTCGCTGAGACGCTCAAGGTGAGGGCTGATTTCCTCTGTGTAGGCAGGCGCTAGAGACACTTCCGGGTAAAGGGTGGCCGCGCGGGGTACTGAAGGGGTGATACCCTACCCTCATATCTTTAAGTGTATTGGTAAGATTGTTGACGAAGTGCGAGGTCGAAGAACTGCTGAACATACTCTTGCAAATATTAATACACACCTTCCGACGATGATCCGACGATGACGAGTGTGAACACCGTTAGGCTGCTAGTGATTCTGTGCAATTAGGGTTGTAATTATTGATCATAAACTGTTTAATGTGGGTATGAAGAGCATGTCGAGCTGGAGAGGTGAGTGTTAATTCTAATGGGATGCCTAAAACCTACACCCAAGGTCACAAGTCCTGGGAACTGCTCGAGGTGTTTCCTCTACCACAAAATGATGGTACAATCACTATCGCTCTTACTCGTCACATGAAATATATATTTTTTTAATTTAATATCTTTATTTTCCAGTACTTATACCTCCTGTTCTCGGACGACGACCTCCTGCCGCTAGACGAGTGGGTGTTCAACACTGAGGCACATCCCTTCCCCATCAAAGACAAGAACCCGCTGTACCGCGCCGCCGCCAAACCAGCAGTCGTCGTGCACGAAGACAACCGACTCTAAGACCCGACACACACGTACCGTCATATGTGGCAACATTGCCGTTTTTGGGAGCTTACACTGTTCCTTGAATTTTTCCAAAAAAAAATGTATCTACGACTGTTACATTTTTGGTAACTGGGCGACTGATTCTCTTAGTGTGGTTTTCTTTTTATATAAAATAACACTCATTTAGGACTAACAGTCGTGAACGACATGTCTCGACAAGCGAAAAAGACATTGTCGACCAATAGCTCAGCATAGCATCTGTTGGACTATTGTCGTACACAAACAGTGAAATTCATAAACTTTGCGGGGGAGCCCCCAAGGGACCGTTCACCCGCTGAGTGTCAAATATAAACTCTATGCGTTTATGCCCCTTAGCGGGTGAAAGAACCCCTGGAGCTGCCCCTGCAACATCTATGAATTGCATTGTAAGACAGTATTTCGACTTTTGTATTTTCTCGGAGGGGAACATGAGTATTGGTCATATTTAAAAGATGTGGTAATTGCGGCCATGTTTAAAAGATGTTCGTTTTAAAAAAATCGTGGTAGAGTGGAATATCGTTGTCTCTTTCGTCTCAACGCAACGAAAAAGGTAGTGCTATTTTAGATTGCGCCGCTATTTGTCGACATTTGTCTTTATCTCGCTGAGATGTGTTGTGGTGCGCATTGAGGTACATATTACAATATTATGTTATACCATATTAGGCAAACCTTATTTATTATACGAGTAACGTGGTACCTTTAAGATTTACAAGATAGCGCCGCGTCGGGATATTTCACAAATAACCCCTACATGGAAAAAAAAATGTTTGTTTGATGCAGATCATTCTCAGATCACGAAACCAAATACAATAATTTCTCGTTTAAACGATCCTTTAACATTATTTATTAATAAACTTGCTACAAAAACAAGTATATTTAATAAATATGTGACTATATCCGATTAATTAGTAAATTACTTCGAAACGACACCATCTTTAAAGAGATTTGTTTTAATGAGAAAATAATATATAATATATCTATATAATATAATGACGTATCTGGTGTAATATGAATAAATTCTACTATATTTATAAAGGAATGCCCATCACCGGTCCTAGCCCACCCTAACCACCCGGTAATTTACTTATCAAAAAAATCTTGATATTTCTACTTTAACAATGAAATCATCATTTTATCAAAAAGAGTTTGCTTCGTTTAACTACATTTTGAATTCATCTTTAACTGCTTCGCTCTGCATAGAATCCATGTATTAGTGTTCAAAAAGAAGTTTAAGCATGTTTTTTGTAATGAAAACACCTTCATACGTATTTTAACGGGTAAAAATCACTAGTTGAAACTGAAACACGTTACCTACACTAGCTAAACTAGATGTTTTTTAAAAAAAAATTTAGTAGTGGGTTTTATTTGATAAACGCATTGACCTCTTATAATAAAAGGATGCACAATCATGTAGAAAAAATCTCTTAAAAACTGGCCAATTTAGCTTTGACAGTTTTAGAATTATTGGTAAAGAAAATTATACCTAAAAGCCTTTAAATATAGTCCAATATTTAATAAAATCCGAAATTCAGAGTAAATTCAACCTTAAGGATTGAGTTTAAGGTTGAATTTGCAAATGCGACTACTTGAATTGAGTGCCAAGAACGTTTTTTGGTCGCTGATTGTGCATCCACTTTTTAAATAAGAGATCGATGGATGACCGATATAAAACTGAAGCCTCCCGATCTCCGAGCGAGTCCAGCTCTAATTTTATAATGGTCTAATGTTAGTCAGTCATCCACTCCGTCCGTCGGCGGTGACACTAAATAGTATTTTTTCGTTTTTATATCATAAATCAAATTCAAGGTCTCTTATCTTAAATATCGCCGCAAACATTTACATACTTGTTTTAAATATTTCACCAAAATCTATACACTGTAGAATCGTTCTATTTTCTAGTGCTGCCAACTTTTACCAAAAGACTATTAAGATTTGACCCAAAAATGGCAATTGTGTAAAAAAAAATACTAATCACATTTTTGCATAGTGGCAAAGTGATTGTTGAAAGTTGCCACATCTGGCGGTACACGTAGCACGAGTATATGAAGTTTGCGAGAACTGCAAATGGTTCCGTATATATTAATCATCTTTGATATCGGAAACTTAAAAGTCGTGCTAGACTTAAAATGTGTTAGAATAGATTCATAAAGTTACGATCGTTTTTCCTCATCTTAGATCACACTAGGGACTTTACATTCAAGGGCATTCAATCCTATAGTAAGACTTATTTCAAGCCCTGGCTCGTCATAGACGCAAACTGTATATGTTATGCTTGTATAACAATTAACCGAGTGTCACTTACTATGCACAGTCCATTGCCGGTTTAGTGTAAATAAAAAAAGTAAAAACATTAATACTTGTTCGGCCATGACTGACCTATAAACACTACCGGATATTTGAAAACAATAACTTCATTTCTTTCTATGCGCTATTTACTGACTTTTAAATTAAAATGTTTATATGTATTTTTCTTACTAAATCATAATTATCACTAATGTGATCTAAGGCCAGAAACACATGTTTATAACGCACTAACAAACGCCACGTGAAATAATTGTCCGATTTGACTGAACAAGCGTCGCGTGACGTGGCTAGCGTATGTGCACGCATCGCGTGACGAGGCTAGCGTATGTCCACGCATCGCGGGACGTCGCTAGCGTATGAACGCGCGTCGCGGGTCGTGACAGCTAGCGTACTAGTACTTGTCGCGGTTCGTGGCTAGCGTATGAACGCGCGTCGTGGGTGGTGGCTAATGTGTGAACCCGCGTCGCGTGTCGTTATAGCTAGCATATGAGCACATGTCACGTGTCGTGGCTAGGGTATGAACGCTCGTCGCGTGTCGCTACTAGCGTATGAATGCGTCAAGTTGTGACGCAGTGGCCAGTGCCTAGTCCATACAAATTGATGTTGAATATAATATACGTAGTATAATATAGTTCTACTGTAAGTCTTTTTATTTGACGTATTTATTATTATACATACTATGTAATTATTCTGTTGTATACAAAATTCTTAGCTAAAAAGTAATCTATCCCTTTCTATAAAGTAAGTTGTGACAGAGACGCCAGTTTCCGTATTACATTTCATTTCCGACACAATAGGTTTTAGTATAGTGTTTCTTTATATTTTCGGAAGACAATTTGGCTTTGAATGTATAGGGAAGTGTAAAAACAAGCGTTTGTCAAGACTAAAACTGTTGGAGTATCAATAATACAAAAACATTATTATCGCCTACCCTAAGCAACACTTTTTAGATAAACGGGTTTTGATGTCACACGTCTCTTTCTGTATCACTCTAAATTATTTAACAATGCGTTAGTGCTTTTAGGTTAAAAACGCATATTGTATGTATCAACTTACATACTACATATAAAGGCAAACAGTCTTCCGGGATTATAAGAACTACCTTAAATCTGTGTAAAAAGAACTTTTTTTTTACACAGATTTTAATAAATTTTAAACGTTTTTAAAACTCTTAAATCAAACTTCTCTGTTTTTCTTATTTAGACGTATGCGATTACGTTTGTTGATATATTTTAAATTATATTAATTAAATTTACGATAACTAGACAAAAAAGGAGCTTGCAGTGGAAGGCATATCTCAATAAAAAGTAAATAGATAAAAGTTAGATACATTTGTTGTTGTAGGCCAAATGTAGCTGTAAATTATAAACATCGTTTGATGTAATTAAATTAATTAAGTAATTTTGTAAAGGACTCGTTTTAGTATATCGTATTTAAAAAAATTGCCTGTATTTATTTTTTTCTATAACTTTGTTAGCGTTTCTTTACCATTCATCCGATTCTAATGAAACTATGGTCAGAATTGATATTCTTTGTGATGGTTTGCAAAAACCGAAGACACATTTTGTACCTACGGTTCAAAATTAATACTCTTGACTACACTAAGTGAAAATAGACATTGCTTAAATTACCGAAAAGCTAAAAAATTACGTGAACATCAAGGACACAGTGACCCTGTCATAAAATTTGGAAAGGCATCGTTTGAAGGAATTCCGAAATTATGCAAGGTCAATCGTGTAAAATGTAAGCGTAAAAAAATGTAAGATTTTTTTAGCGAACTGATTTTCAAAATTAATTTGCAATGGTACCATTACTATCTTGACCGGACTATTTATCTTGGTCATGATTGTATGTACAAACAAATCGAATGTAATTTAAAATTTCGTGTAATATTTTAAATGCGTAAGTCAATTATAAATAAAAACAAAGTAGTTTGGACACGAAATAAGCAAATCTACGTTGAATATTACGTAATTGATAGTAACCTCATTTTATAAGTTGGGGTGGCAGCCACATTAACAGCTTAAAAACAAATAATTATACATTAATAATATACTTATTACATATATTATTTATTTATATATTATGGTAGATAATAGAATTTATAGCGTAATTGTATTCAATAATACTCGCAAATAATAAAATCAAGTTTTCAAAAACACGAATTGTCATGATATTAATGATTTTTTTAAACCCGCTGTAAACATTATAATGAAATTTATAAAAAAAATAATTTATAAAGCATCATTAGTTATAAAACGTGTCATGTAAAAAGAGTGCAAAATAATACCTAAGTTTTATATTTATTACAATTAATATTTACTTTATAAATCTTTTTACGTGGCGCGATCTATATCTTTGTTGTTCATTGTAATATTTAATATTTATAGTTTGAATTCAAAGTGGTATATTCTTATTAGATCTCATACTATTTAAAAATAATAATCATATATAAAACAAAAATATTATTGCATTTGTATTTTTTATATTTAAATAATATTTTTCAATTGTAGAATTGCCTAGTTGTTTTCAAAATGGTGAACCAAAAATCATAAATGATTTTTTAAAATTATACTGCGGTGTACTGAATGTTTATACATGAAATAAAATCGACGGCCTATCTATTTATGTTATTGAGCAGTATATACTAGTATACCTACGCAAATGCCAAATCGCTTAACTGATTCCTTCCCTGCGTGATACAGGCGCGAATAGGCGACAGAGGTGCTCCCCTGTAAAAACCTAATGCCCACAGAGGGTTTTTACAGGCGAAGGTACAGAGATGACCTTCGCAGGTACTTCGCAGGTAAAAGACTCAGTTATATGGTTTAAAATCTACACGTAACAATTTCTTTGGTATTATTTTGGTACAATAGACAAGATAAATAATACTTATCGGTGCTCTGTAGCGCCATTCTGTAAGAGGCTACAGATCTTCAGTTTTAACTGCGCAGTTAAACGGTTTTATCGAATCGAAATTTGATCAAAATCATCAAAGAATATTGTACAGTTAAAAATGCACGGGTAAAAGATTTTTTTGCAATTTGACTGTGTGATCCTTGGAGTCGTTTCTATCTGTCTCTCTCTGTCTAACATCTTGCTATAGACAGAGAGAAAGGCGAATCCGAAACTCACATTCGAGTTTTAAAAACATCATAACAGAATAGCGCTGCCGTTCTCTAGAACGAATACATCTAACGCTCCTTGTGGAACAATAGGGTAGTTGACTCAAATCAATAATAATATAAACAATATTAACTTCGTGTACTACATGGAATAAGGGTCCGAAACATATCGATATTCATTAATAACAGTTAAGAATTTCAATTTTTCTCAATAAATTTTTCCAAACGTCAAAAACGCTGACATCCATTTTGTAACATCACAATGTGATGTAATAAAGGAATAAACGTGAAACTAATTAATAATTTTGACAAACACTTAACCCTTTACCATACCACTGTACCATCATGGCGGATAACATTTTGGATAGTATTGTCAAAAAAATATTTAAAATTAAATTTTTTTATGTATATCATGTCTCAATTTTTTTTTCAATCTAGTAAAATGCTAATGAACATATGACCCTTTTAAAAAAGTGTCGACTAGCCTATTGTGACCTACTTACTTACTACGTACGAATTTAAATTATTTAGTAAATAATTTGTTTAATAAAAATAAATACTGTTTTGTGCCCAGGAAAGCACCTTGATTCCTTTATCTTGTCTATGCTCTATAATATACTTGTAAACCCTCTGATATTAGACGAAGGTAGTTCAATTTGTGTACATTATGTATATAATAGTCATAGATTACTAATAGTTTTTAGATATTCAGCGTGTAATCGTTAATTTTTAACCAAGGGATGCGTGCATGGTTCTTGTATGTTATCTTGTTTTTTTTTATGAAATTATTTTTATATTATTTCGTTTGTTTTGTATAAATTCAATCTAGCATAACATTGATATAACTGCCATCTTGATTTCTGTTGTAATAAAATATTTATGTGGTGATAAGGTTATTAGTTTTATGTGTGATGTTGACTGAGTCGTACGTTTATTATACTTTAACAAACCGTCATAATAAATCTATGGGCTGATGAGCTCGATTTTTTTTACTACAGAAATGTTAACGCGGTTTTCTTTTTAACAAAGTAGTTTAATTTAATTAAAAAGGAATTATTGTTTTTTTTTTGGAGGTAATGGGGCAGGACAGGAGTCGACTCTACAATGTTCAATTTCCTCGACCTCTCTGACGCAGTTGGTAATGCTGTTTTAACAGATACTTCCTGGGTTGGATTCCCAGTTTGGGTCCTTATAGGTTTTTTGTTTGTATTATGTAAATTGTCTCGTCTTGATGGCTAGTTAAGTACCACCCTACCGTCTAAGACGTACCGCTAAGCGGGTAGAATTGTATATCTTCCAAGTTAGCTCGTTTAGCATCTTGGACTACATCGTCACTTAACAACACGTGAACAGTCGAGGGTTAAATTGTGATTGAATAAAAGAAGTTGCGAAGTAGAACATTGAACATTGTAGGGTTAACATTTTTTACTATTTGGGAACGTGTGGTACGACATTTAAAGTAAGATAGATTGTAACCGTAAATCGACGGTAGTTTCATTACCAACGATTTCATACTATTAGATATGTTACTTGCTTACAAGATCCGAATTCACCTACTCCACTGAGCACACACATGCATAATGTGTGATTACTTACATTATATATTTATGTAGTTATATATAATTTCTAAACTTCCTGAACACACAACTCGACATTTTAGAGTGTATTATTTGAATAACTTTCGTTGTTGACTCTGCGACTACATGAAATGAAGACAATTAACCACATTTGTTCGCCTCAGCTTCGACGCGCTAGTGACATATCTAATAATATAAAATCTTTGTTTTATACATACGATAAATTGAAATGCGTGTAGGAGGATATAACTATTGCGTATAAAATATGTAATAAAAAGTCGCGTTAATGTTTAACTGTTCTTAACCCTCTTGTTTAAGGTTTTATAATTAAATAAAAAATATTAAATATTGTTTAGAATGCAATGCTTTTTATTTTCTAGTTTACAAATCCTTGTCGTGAGTTACCTACCGGAGTGTTTTAGTAGCGTAAGGCTAACAAAATGCCTTAAATTATATTGATATTTTGCAAAAAACTACTTCCCAGCAGGTCGCCAGTTCTTGGTTAGAGAAGCATATACCTAGGTAGGTACAGATACAGTACAATTATTTTTAACTTGATTCAAATATCTACGCAAAAATGTCCACCAGTTCTCGGAACATTATCTCGTCTCGTTATCAACCCATATTCGGCTCACTGCTAAGCTCGAGTCTCCTCTCACAATGAGAGGGGTTAGGCCAATAGTCCACGCTGGCCCAATGCGGATTGGGAGACTTCACACACGCAGAGAATTAAGAAAATTCTCTGGTATGCAGGTTTCCTCACGATGTTCACCGTTTGAGACACATGGAATGACGTAAGCGCGCCTTGCTATTTTTAGGATGCACCTTCCAGAAATAGATTTTTCATTTTGCTTTAATTAGCGAAAATCTTGCAAATCTTCAAGCTATTAGCATTTGTTTAGTGTAAATTAGTACCAAGGCTAATTGCGCAAAAACTAATTTACGCAAAATGGTTCAGGTTAAAGGTTAACTTTTCGACTTAAAAAACTAATTATATCTAGTTATTCCTGATAAATTAACTACTATAAAGACTAGGTAGGTAAAAATTAATCTTCTTCTATAGAAAAATAAGTCGGGTTTTCCTTCCTGACGCTATAACTCCAGAACGCACGAACCGATTTCCGCGGTTTTGCATTTGTTGTAAAGGTTTCGGGCTCCGTGAGGTTTATAGCAAAGAAAATTCGGGAAAAATTTCAACGTTGGGTGGGGGTAGGGTAGTGGTAGAGTAGGGGTAGGGTAGGGTAGAGGTAATTTAAAGTTCACATCGAATTTCACGCGGACGAAGTCGCGGGCGACCTCTAGTGATAAAATAAAATACATGTTCATGGTGAAATAATTTTTCATTATGTTTGTTCATGGATTAGTAATGTATTTTTTTTTTAATTCTTTACAAGTTAGCCCTTGACTACAATCTCACCTGATGGTAAGTGATGATGCAGTCTAAGATGGGAGCGGGCTAACTTGTTAGGAGGAGGATGAAAATCCATACCCCTTTCGGTTTCTACTCGGCATCGTACCGGAACGCTAAATCGCTTGGCGGTACGTCTTTGCCGGTAGGGTGGTAACTAGCCACGGCCGAAGCCTCCCACCAGCCAGACCTGGACAAATTAAGAAAATCTCAATCTGCCCAGCCGGGGATCGAACCCAGGACCTCCGTTTTGTGAATCCACCGCGCAAACCACTGCGCCACGGAGGCCGTCAAAATCAATGATTTTATAATGGTGATATATTTTTTTTTTTAATCTGTTCAATAGTTTTAGAGCCTTTAATTTAATGCAATAAACAAACTAACAATCAAATCTTTCACCTATAAAATATTAGTATAGATACGTTAACGAAAAATAAATTTGATAGAACTATATGTTCTATAGATAGAAAGTGCCATCCCTTCCGTAGGTCAATGAAAAGAGAATTCATTATAGAGTTGGCACACAAGGCCAGGCACGGCAGGGGAGAGACGGAGGGTAGATACGTAAATGTCGCGCCGTGATTGCGCGCCCTAACATTTGCCGGCGATTCCCGAAACGTCCAATTAGGCAAATGGCTTTGTTTGTTAAATCGTCTACTTCGGTTTTTATAGCTGAGGTTTATTGGTACTGTAAAGTTTGTCTCTGTGTGGTCTGGATGATCTATGAGTAATGAGGTAACAACGTATCTACCTATACCTACATCTCTACGTAGTGTACGGGCAAAGTACCTACGTATCGTACGTAGTGTGTTATCACATTAATATTATAAAGGCGAAAGTTTGTGTGTAAGTATGTTTGTTCCTCCTTTACGCTGCGGCTACTGAAGCGATTTGGCTGAAATTTAGAATGGAAATAGATTTTACTCTGGATTAACACATAGACTACTTTTCATCCCGGATAAATCCATGGTTCCCGCAGGATTCGTGGAAAACTGAATTCCACGCGGATGAAGTCGCGGGCGTCCGCTAGTAACTTTAACTACCTATTTTTTTTTAATTTAAATATTTTTTTTACACATGACCAATATTCCATTCCCCCTCAAACAACTTAGTACCTACTTACTAAAGCATTACATGACTTGACCGACTGACAACGACGGACGATGAACGATGAGCAAATTAAGAAAATTATAATAACCTAAATAGATCTGGCCTAGGGATCGAACTTGGTACCATGAGCTTGGTAGTTATTATACCGAGAGTTAGACATAGTCATTTTATTTAGGCAGGTTGAAAATGCCTATCATAACTACACGATGGGCATTTTCAGCCCATTTTCAGTAGATTAAGAATATCTTTAAAAGAAGAAAATCCATAATGTAATCTTATTTTCACGCGACCTGCTGGTCTATTCACTATTTTGATCTTTATTATCGACCTAATAAAATAATAAATCAATTAATGTAAAAAATGTATGTTATCGGATGACATTTATACCTACACGATCGATGCCTTGTCAACTACCATACGTCAAAGATAGTGAATTAGCCTGCAGATTTCGAACCCACCCTACCTAGAATAAGTCAATCACTGGACCAACGAGTATAATATAATACATACTGTTATATAAAACGAGTAAAATGTACATAAAATCCAAGAAATTAATTAAATTCAAACAACGAAAACGAGTTAAATTGTGTCAATATGATTGAATAACAACGAATAATACGCAATATTCAACTGACAATACCGTAACCAGATACAACACCTTAATTAACCGTCGGAAATCAAATATTGTGGCTGTTCGTCAAGACAATGTTCTTTATGTGGCCGGGACGCTCCCTGTCCCCATTCTAACCCCACGGGTTAGGGTGGTGGGGTTGAGTTGCGCTGAAAAGGTTGTACCATCAGCACCGCTGAAATAGTTCCGCGAGTCTCTAACTGGCGAACGCGCTTCGCTCGCAAAAATAACCAAAAACTTCACTCAAAGAATAGACCAGCTTAGCAGATCACATAGCTGAGTTTACTCCTGTGAAAAGGGGGTTATTTTGTTTTTAATAATTCAGAAACTACTATTTAATTCAAAACTGTTGAAATTATTTCTTTTTAAGACAGTTTAAAATTACAAGTTGAAAAGTTTAACAAAAATGCTGATAATATCTTTATGAATGTATCAAGAATATCCGTAAACTTTTTAAGAAACTGTAGATAGTGCAATTGATAATTCCACAAGATGCATATCCTGGTCGTCGCATGTCTAGCAAGCATCATTACAATTGAAGGTAAGTCTCATTTAAGCAATTTTTTTATTCAATGACTAGAGCCTAAAACGCTAACAAATAACGTCGTTTTCTTAGTGATAAAAGAAGAAGACAGATATTTTTGTGACCGTTAAACACAAACTCACAAAGTTTAGGTACATTTTTATGATATTAGCATCTAGATTAGAACGGCGCGATCCCACCCTGATGGTAAATAACAAAGCATTGTTTTATATTATCAGGCACTATCTTAGATAGCAATCTAAGATGGTGCTTGCTATTTTTTCAAGGATTACGATTCATTTACCGTATTACCTTTAAAAAAATAACCAGACTAAAACTGAGTCGGGAATATAAAATTCTAAATAGACTCGTGTTGAGAATCGAACCCTGGACCTCTAGGTTCAATGATATATTCGGCGACATAACACCTTGTCACGCAAATACGAGCATGTCGATGTATATGAGAATATTTTTGTTTGAAAGAAGTGATTTTTTTTAATCAAGTTTGTTATGTTCACGAGTTGCAGTCTTCATTGGATGATTTATAAAAGCTTTCTTAGCAGTTACCTATTTATAAAGCTTTTGAATATCGTTATACACGCAAGGTCGTTTGATCTCCGTGACGCAGTGGATGGACGGTGGATTTACAAGACGGAGGACCTGGGTTCGATCCCCGGCTGGGTCGGTTGAAGTTTTCTTATTTGGTACCGCTAAGATATTTCGCGTTCCGGTACGATGTCGAGTATAAACTAAAAATTGTGTGGATTTTCATCCTCCTCCTAAGGAGTAAGCCCGCTTCCATCTTACATTGCATCATCCCTTACCATCCGTTAAAGCCGGCCAAGTGCGTTTCAGGCTACGCGTAGTGTAGGGTTCCGTAGATGAGGTCAGCACTTTAATCCCCTATGTAAAGCACAAAAATAAAATACCGATAACGACACCCACACTATGGGATAGACGATAAAAATTTCATCCTCACTTTGCATGTAGGGAAGGAACCCCAAATTTTTTTTTTAATTTTTATTTACCACTTTATAGTCTTAATTAATATACATATCCATATCACAGCTTTCTAGTTTTAACAGAATCTGAGTTAACTTACTGACAACTTTATCTTTTTAATTAACAACGAAATTAGTATGCAATTTTCGATTTCCCATTACGTTTTTTAAGTTGGTCGACTATAACTCTTTAAATAGAAATTGCTACTTAATTATAGTTTTCCTTGTAATTTCATTACATCCTACTTTAGAGATTTTTTTCATGTATCCATAAATAACCGTTTAGTGCGGACATTCGACTCTCACAAAAATTAGCTCTTAAAAGCCTAATATTTTACAAACGGGTCTGTAAATCGAAAAATGTTGGTAAAAGACCCCTCATATCTTTCAAAACCTCTCCAACGATACCCCACACTATGAAATAAACGTGTAAAAAATATTCTTCCCCACTCTAAATGTAGGGGAGGTAGGTAGGTACCCTAAAAAAATATATTTTTCAAGATTTTATTGTACGACTTTGTTCACACTTTCAATGTAGGTATACATCCTCATGCTAATTTACAGCTTTCTATAGTAGGTAGTAATAATCTCTGCGCTTAGACGCGGACAGTCGAACGGAATGACGGACGGACATTCATTAGGAATTATTAATATCAGAATATGTTTTAACGTGCTCTATGAGGCACGGGGGTGTGACACCACAAAGTTGCCAACTCCGGGGTCAGTATCAGTGGCCCGACTTCGGATTCAAATCCAGGATCTCGTCGGATCAGAAACTACGTAGGATAACTACTGGACCAATGAGGGAGATGATGTACTCGAGATATACTTTTAACAAAAAATTTGTAAATAGTTTTTTTGGGATAAACCGTACAATCTTTAAAAAAAATGGTCACATTAAAAAATGGACACGTTAGGGAGGTACACGATTTTCTTGCAAGCCGCTTGCGTAAAAATACTATAGGTTCGATATATTAGTTCTACAAACACATATGGGCAACGATTATGTACTTAATTCAGTACCATGTATATTGCATAGTAAAAAATAAAGATAAAAATTTACAACCTGCTTACCTACCTGCCTTAAAAGAGAACATTGGCTAAAGTTCCCACCATACAACCTATAAGTTAGAGCGGTGTCTCCCAGGGATAAGAAAGGGACGACACATTCACCATCCCGGTATCCAGAAGCTCAATGGGTGCGAGCGTGAGAAATATGGGGCGCTGATATTCCCTTTTTACTAGGATAACACGAATCACTAGGAGCTTTATAAGAACACATCTGTGAAGGAGCTTTAAGTCTTCTTTTTATTTTAATGTCCTTTCAATGTGTGTGCTTTTCATGCCGGTATATTGGCTGCGTAGAATATGTCTGTAGGCGAATATTTTTCTTTATCGTATTTCCAACAGGGAGACACGATAGATTGGGAACAAAATAGGGTCTATGGACCTTTCAGTTTTAAAAAGCTTGTACAAAATCCAAAACATTGTATTTTTTTTGAGATTCCTATTAATCTTAAACTAGAATTATATATTAAAATTCAATATTAAATAATACATTAAAATCTTTTACAATAAATGAGTCAAAAAGTTCTTTGAAATGAAAAATTATGAAAAGAAAATCCTTTTTTACAAGCTGGTGTTTTAAAAGCTTTTGACTCGCTTCCTCTATGCATGATTGTTCAGTTCAGGGTGTCAATGCATACAATTTATAGAAATATCGCATATATAAACAAGCCCAAGACTGTCTCATTTATTTTCCAGTGAAACGCTGTATAATAATGTTTTATAACTCAAGTAGACAAAATGTTTATAGCTTGTTAAAATTGACAATGTATTATGCACTAGCTGACGCACCGCGGTTTCACCCGCTTAGTTCCCGTTCCCGTTGGAATACAGATATAAAATAACGTGCATTTCTAGTGGTAAAAGACTCGGCTTAGTAGATCAAGATATTACCCCTAATATACCACAAACTTTACCTCTATTTAATATTAGTATAGATTACAAATTGTATTGTAAACTTGTGTTTGAATTATATTTATTTCTTTTTATTTAGTTAGATTTATTCACTTTAATAAATTTTAATAAAATCCTTATATTTTTCAAATTTTAATGATATGGGGTACAAGAGTGGACCTGAAATGGACCATCTCCTTTCACTAAGAGCTGCATATAGGAGTAACAAACATACATACATACACATAAACTTTCGCCCTTCTAATATTAGTGTGAAGTGTGACATTCTAATTTTATGTAAGCAGTTTTTATAAATTCGTAATCAACTAATATATTTTAAGCTTTTATAATGTTAAATTAGTATTACTTTACTCACTCTAAAAAAACCCCTTAAACCCCATGACAATATGACAGTACGTAGTTAATGATTATTATGGTACTTATTTAGCTCGTTAAAACATATCCAAGGTCATCGCCTAGCCTTTCACTTATAGTACGCGCGTTAACAACTGAGTCTTAGGGCCATAAATCATTTCTCTATATCTATCTCGCTTGCACTTATGGGTCTTATGGAGCCGTCTAGTGAAGGGTGTAACAATGAAAGACATATTATCGATAAGTAAAGTTTATTATCGTATCTTGTTCACAAAATTAAAAAAATTAACAATATTTGATTTAATATAATACATATTTCATATTATATAATTATTAACTAAATAAAATTAATCTTCATCTGAGTCTTCATCATCAGAATCTTCGTCTTCTGCCAAATTTATTATAAGCGGCGCGTGATCTCTAATTAGAGCTTTTTGTAAATCTTTGTTTTGAAGTTCTTCGGCATGCCTAACACATTTGGCCCAGTCTTCTCGTGTGACATTTTCTATGGCTCGGTGGAGGTGATTTTCGACATCTGCTATCTTGAAGGTATTATTATTCTTCGCAACTTCTCCCTTTACTTGTGCCCAAATTAATTCTATTGGGTTATATTGACAGTGATATGGAGGGAGCCTTATTACTTCATGACCTCGTTCATTTGCCAGATGGTCTAAAGCGTAGACCTTCTGCGGGTTACTGGCTTTTACTTTTCTTATTAATTCTTCAATAATTTCGTTGCTGGAATATGGAATCTTTTTCTTTGTCAACCATTCTTGAATTTCAGCTTTCCTCGTGTTTCTTGTGGGTATCTTTTCCAACTGTATCGAATGATAGCTTGCGTTATCGACAATTATAACTGAGGGCTCTTCAAGTAGATTCAGGAATTCGGAAAACCATGCCATATATGTTTCGCCATCCATTTCTGTGTGGTAATCAGCATCCTTTGATTTCACCGCTTTAAATATTAGCTTCGCATCTGGAACGAAGCCAGTCCTTGCAGAACCCGCATGGCAAACTATTAATCTTTGGCCTTTTCCCACAGGCTGATTCTTGAAACCTCCTTCATCGTTGCTTCCAAGCCACATCCTCTTTCTTGCATGGTTTTGATTAATCCATGTTTCGTCTAGATAGAAACGTGGTCGCTGATCGTTAGTTCTTCTAAGTAAATCCAATTTCCTTAAAAAGTCCATTCTAGCACAAACAATATCAGTTCTTTCCATTAAATATTTACGTCCTTCGCTATTTTTCTTATACTGGAACCCAACCTCCTTCAGTAGTATTCTCATTGAAGTGTTGCCGCATTTAAAATCGGGTAATTGTTCACGGAATTTTTCTAAAATTTTCGCCACGGATGGATACTCTCCATTCTCATAAAATGAAGCTACAGTTCGCTTCAACACACTTTTATCAAAATCGTCAATATTAGTGACGGTTTGTGGTTTCTTAAAATTTGTTCTTGGTATACAGGTACTGCCTGATTGTGATACTTCCGTCTTGATTCGGTCCACTGTCGCTCTGCTCACACCACAAACAAATGCGGCCATTTCACGTGGTTTGTTGAAATTTAGAGAAGCCACTTTATTCGGATCACTTTTCAATTCATTGAGAAACAGGAATACGTTGTGAATCAGTGTTCGAGCTTGAGGGCTAATATCGCCATGTAATTTCTTCAGATCAACGTTAGAAAATAAAGTATCCATAGTGCGCAACGAGTAACACATGAATGTATTTATTTAATTGCAGTAAACACATTTATAGCAAAAAAAATACGCAATGCAATTACATTAGAAACCGACCAATCAGAATCGTCCAAATCATTATTGACTCATCATTAGCACGTGCGCAGGTAGCCGTTTATCGATAATTAGGGTGCGCAGGTAGGCGCGCTGCACATTCCTATCTTTTTTGACTTTTATGACCGGACGACTCAGATGATAACGCGCATACTATAGGAACAGTCCCTCCTATGTATATATTTTATGACTGTGTTAAGGCAGTAAAGCTGAAAGTCATAACGCCCCATAAGGCGCCGCCCGGCACTCCCCTGACATTTATCCGTAGCCCATAAAAATAAATATCTACCAGGGAAGCATAGCAGGCGAGGGATAGTCGCTTTGTAAAGGCCTCGCCGCACCCTTCTGTCCCGGTTTACTCCCTTGTCCCACTAACCCGTTTGCTCTAGCTTTTAAATGTGTTAATGGCGTATCACTTCACTGCTAAAACGGATTGTTTCAAGCCTTGGACTTTGATTCCATGACCTGGATTTTTGTTAATTGAAATTGATTTTTGTTAATGAGAAAATAAATTCATCATCATTGTCAACCCATATTCGGCTCACGGCTGAGCTCGAGTCTCTTCTCAGAATGAGACGGATTAGGCCAATAGTCCACCACGCTGACCCAGTGCGGATTAGCAGATTTCACACACGCAGAGAATTAAGAAAATTCTCCGGTATGCAGGTTTCCTCACGACAGTTTTCCTTCACCGTTTGAGACACGTGATATTTATTTTTTTATAAAAGAATGTAATATGAAAAAAAATATTAGAAAATAAATTATTATACGTGAAAATGCCTGACTATACCATCCAGGTTTTTTAATTTAGAATTAAAATATAATTATTTTATTTTGCTTAATAAAAACAAACCCCTAATAGGACTAAATGAATATGAATAATATGGATCACTCGTATGTCCGTCCATCACAATATTTTTTTTCCAAATGCACTAAATAACTATATCCATTAAGTTGAGGTGCACATATCAATTCCTAACCTAACGCAGAGATATGACGTGATAGGTGAAATCTAAATATTAAGATCACTTTTATAGGGTTAAATTTAAAAGAAATTGCAAACTGTACCGCATAATTATATCAAATGACATGAAATTATATATCAAATGAAAGGGGGCTGAAATACATATATATTTTATTGTAATGTTAACATAAATTTTAACAATCGAACTTATTCAACAACAGGCGACGCATGGGCAGGCAGCATTCTCGCGCAAAGAATTTCAACCGCTATTCAACGCGATACGAACGATGATGCATTAATGAATATCCCAATATCAACAGTTAACATGGATAGTGTAAACTCTACATCTGACGACTTAATTAAGATTACACAGCTTTGAGGTGATCACTTGATATGGAATTTAGGCGCGCGAATAATGACTTATCAAAGCAATTAGCGGATTCGCCCAAAACATGGATAGATAAGCTGAGTGAAGAGGTCACGGGGCTCACGGAGGCGATATCGCGTGCGTCCGTGATGAATGACCACCCTTCTCTTTACGAGCCGCCCGCCCAAACTGCCCACCCTTTACCGCTAGTTGACGTAATAAAGATGAAACCTACAAAAAGTCAATAAGTTGGTCAGTAAAAGTCAATTACATTGCCCATCTATATACCATTGCGTAAGTGTTATCTTTTTGGGTATGTTTTAACAGCATGGTAAATAGGCTAGTAAATACTTTTATTTAAATGGTATTAAATTGTTCATTTTTTTTTATTCTTTACAAGTTAGCCCTTGACTACAATCTCACCTGGTCCTAAGTGATGATGCAGTCTAAGATGGAAGTGGGCTAACTTGTAAGGAGGAGGATGAAAATCCACACCCCTTTTCGGTTTCTACACGACATCGAACTGGAACGCTAAATCGCTTGGCGGTACGTCTTTGTCGGTAGCCACGTAGTAACTAGCCACGGCCGAAGCCTCCCACCAGCCATTGTCGTTTATGTTCAGGAAACATGTATACCTGAGAATTTTCTTTATTCTCTATACGTGTGTGAAGTTTACCAATCCATATTGGGCGACCGTGGTTGACTTTTAGCTTAACCCTTCTCATTCTGAGAGGAGACCCGGGCTCTACAGTGAGCCGAGTACGGGTTGTTAATGATGATGGGTGATTACGGGTGGGTGGATTGAACCCGTAATCTCTTGATGTTGAATCTAGACCGATTTATTTGGAAGTCCATGCGAAAGGCCTTTATGCAGCAGTGGACGTTAATTTTTTTTTGTACAAGTTAGCTCTTGACTACAATCTCACCTGATGGTAAGTGATGGTGTAATCTAAGATGGAAGAGGGCTGACTTGTTAGGGGGAGGATCACAATCCACACCCATTTCGGTTACCGGAACGCTAAATCGCTTGGCGGTACGTTTTTACCGGTAGGGTGTTAACTACCCATGGCCGAAGCCTCCCGCCGGCCAGCGCTGGACCAAATAAGGAAACCTCAATCGGCCGAGCCGCTGATCGAACACAGGCCCTCCATCTTGTAAATCCACCGCGCATACCACTGCGCCACGGATGCCGTCAAAGTCACCTTAAGCTTGCATGACTGAAAATCTACATAACTACATACTTACTTTATGCATTGTATTAACTAACTAGCTGACGCCGCGCGGATTCACCCGCGTGGTTCCCGTTCCCGTATGAATACAGGGATAATATATAGCCTATAGCCTTCCTCGATAAATGGGCTATCTAAAACTTAAAGATTTTTTTAAATCGGACCAGTAGTTCCAGAGATTAGCGCGTTCAATCAAACAAACAAACTCTTCAGCTTTATAATATTAGTATAGATTAGTTTAACTAATTAGGTTCTGATAGCTTAGCAAGTTCGTTGATGACACTCCCATGATATGCGGGCGACGGGAGGGAAGTACTGCGCGGGTGTGAAGTCGTACGCGCGGGGCAGAGGAACCGCATGCGCGGGTATGAAGTCATGCGCGCGGGGCATCGCTTCCCCCATCCGGGCCCACGCGGACCATCGGGAATTGCGAACGAATTTGCCAAGCCAATAGGTGCCTTTTAGGTATTTAATAAACTTAGGCTATATTTAGCGTGCATCCAACATTTTAAATATTCCTTAGATCATCATAACCATCATCATTATCAGCCTATTTTAACGGCATATTACAGGAAAAGCCTTTTAGGAAAGGGTTAAGGAGCTGAGATCCACCACGCTTATCTAATGTGGGTTAGCGGGCTTAGGGTGATAATGTTTAATTCATAAACAATCACTATCAGATAGTATATCTCAGTATCTCATATAGCCTGCCCCAGGATTCGATCCCAGGACCTCTGATCCGAATCCACATAGGCTTACCACACAACTAACGAGGCATTTTATAGATAACTAAGAGTACCTAACTATGAACACTTAGCTACTAACACGATGATAAATCACAACGATAATAATTATAGCACAAAGAACCGATTTGTTTTGAAAAATGAGAAAATAATAATTATTAAACTAAACCTAACGCATTCACAATCCAACACCTATGATCAAAGCACTGCAATATTAATATAGCTGGATTATTTAATGATTATTATCAAAGTCAACGTTCGCACGCAGCACGACCGATTCCTGCAACGTCACCCAACGTATTTGCGTCTCGGAGTGCAACGACCGCTGCATTGGATGCATTGCGTTGCAAGCCACTGCCTCGGCTGTCTGCGCGCCTGGTGCCATGGCCGCGTGCATTGGCCCGCTGCACCGGCCACTTGGCAACCAGACAAACACACAAACACCCCCACACACATAGATACCACTTGTTAATAATATACTGACCACTCATGGTCAAGTAGGCCCCTCCTCAAACCTCTCTCTTCGGTTGCATTTGTATGCACTTGCACACTGACGGGGATAACTGATAACTCACTATTACTTATTATAAGACACTTAACTTGTAGTTTAAAAAACTTGCACGGAAAATACTTCTTTATTTTAAGAATGCAACAAAGCGGTGATAGTGATAGCTGGGATTATTCCCTATACACCTCAAGCTTTGCAAGTCATCGTGGCTCGAATGGCGTAAACATCGTGCCGAAGTCCACCAAGCCGCTTTTTATTACCAGCATGGTAGACCTAACCAAATTCATTGTAGGAGTAGTAAGCCAATAGGGAGTTGATGATAGCTACGTTAACAAAAAAACTTTAACGGTAATGCAAATGGAAAAATTCTTTTAATTTTTAGTAATTACCATTAAATTTAAACACGACTTTTAAATTGTAAACATTTCAAATTAATTAAAGTAGGTAAATTACGAATTGGTGGTTCTGGGTGGACTTCGTTTGATTTTTAATAAAGACATTTTTATATTTTAATACCAAGCTATGCACCGATGCTTATATACTTTATCTAATTTCATCATCGATCTCCTATTAAAAAGTGAATGCACAATCAGCGCCCAAAAAACGTCCCCACTCAATGTGTGCCAAACACAACTTCTTGGCACTTAATTCAAGTAGTCGCAATTACAAATTGAACCTTAAACTCAATCCTTAAGGTTGATTTTGCTTTGAATTTGGGATTTTATTGAATATTGGACTATATGTTTACTTTTGGACTTTAGATATTTCTTTACCAATAATTCTAAAACTGTCAAAGAAAAATAGGCGAGTTTTTTAAGTGAAGTTCTACATGATTGAGCGTCCTTTTATTACAAGAGGTCAATGAATTTCATGCATTATAATACAAATTACATCTGTATACTTCAACAACGGTTTTCGATATTTTGTGATGAGTGACCTTTCGCTTAGAAATTAAATATTACTAGCGGACCCGGTCAAGCTTCGCTTTGACTTATGTACCCTACCCTATACCTAGCCTTACCACGGGAAAGAAATGTCATTGAATCCTAAAACTTCATGATTTAATAGGTTTGAGTTAATGCACCACTGTGTTGGCACCGCCCTTAAAGTGATCAGAATTTATTTATTTATTTTTATTTTAGCTTTCTAGTTAATTTTGTGATTTGAAAGTCGGTTGAATTTTTTTGTAAAAAATATTCAATATTTCTGTTTTCAGTGTGTCCTAACATAGTGAACGAAAGCGCCACAGTAAGGGAAATTTCGTAATTTTCATTTTAACACAAAATTACTGAACCTACTTTCAAGAAAATTAAATGGGACCAATTTGAAAGTATACTCTTATAACCAAAAAAGACTTTTCAAAATTGATTAAGAAATAACGAAGTTACGAGGTAACAAACATTAAAAACAAATAAACAAAAAAATAAAAAGAGGAAGGTTTGACCATTTCGGGATCGAATAAGTAGGTATAAAACTCTTATTATATTCGACAGTAAAAAAGTGTGTGTCAGCTCCGACGCACGAATGGAGTTTACTCTTTCAGATCGACTGTCTTATGTATGTTGCCCCGCAGCATACATAAGACAGTACACTATGTACGTCTCAATACTCAAACCTAAAAAGTGAATGGTGCGCAACCGCAGGAGCAGCAGGCCGCAGCGTGCGCGCCCGCTAACAGTGTGCAAAGTCGTGCAGGCGCGCCCTAGCATGTGCACGCAAAAGGCGGCAGCGCACGGTGAAAGGTGCGCAGGATAGGTTGCGCACAAAAAACATAACACTGTCATTCGTTCATCGAATTTTACTGTCCATATTTTTTTCATACCCGGATCTTAAGGAGTAAACTCCAAAAGGAGAATGCCAGATCCTGACCCAGTCCTAACTTAGAATTTTGCGGAAAATGTAAATATACTAAAAATATCCAATTTTTAAATAATTGTTTTTTAATAAATCATTTTTACTATTAAAGTCCGGAATAAAAATCTGCCAAAAAAAAAGTAAATGTAAATGCACAGGCACATGGCTTTTTAATTTTATCTATCTATTCCATAATTAACTGCACAACCTTAAAATGAAACTTCGACTTAGATTTATTTTTATATCCCTAGTTATAAAGGGTTAAAAGGTAATATTTGATTATACAAGAAATCCAATAAAATGATATTTAATACATTGTTGCAAATTAATTTTTTTTAGTGGGTTAAACTTCTATACATTGTCTGGCATTGTCCTCTAATGAAAGCAATTTTAAGTTCTTACTTTAAAGTTTTTTTCTTCTGTGGGCAGTCCCTACAACTTAAAAGTAACTTTTTAACAATACGATATTGTATGTATGAATTTTTATTTTTTTATTGTTTAAAATTCTCAATTTTTTATGAGTAGGTATTGTTTTTTAAAGAGTCTACAAACATTGCATTTATAATGTAGGTATAAGATATATTGGAACCCTCATAACTTTAATGTATAAGTTTTCGACTAATTAAGTCGTCATCATCACCATTAAAATATGACATAACTTGACGTTTCAAAAGTGATTATAAACTAATCATAATTGAAATAAATGAATTTTAACTTTATATTTTTTAAGTTAAAGATAGATACAAACAAATAGGCAAAGAGGACTGTCTGATCAGACAGTGTGTATTAAAATGGCAAAAACACTCAGAACTATGTGTAAGATCAAACAAAAACCGTCTCAAACAAAAACAGTTGAACTTATTTTTTTTAAACAAAATTAATATTTCTGTCTAATAGTTTAAACTTTTAAAATCGACGAAAATGGCAATAACTGTGTATATTTTTTTTATATTGTCAAAATGTGGTCTACTGTTTAAATCCCTTGTTGTTACCCTAAACCCTCAGGGACCTACTCACATTACATCTTCAAGCCTATGCAGTCCTGGTGATTTGAATTCAAAGGAGTTTAACCCTTTCCTCGGTTAAATCAGGTTCAACTAAACCGACGTTTAAAACCTTCTCGCGTTTATTATGCACCAGTACGTAGGTGGGTATCATTTCTCCATAGCACCCACGCGCAGTATTTCCCCGCCCATCTAGGGGTGTAACCTTCAGTAAATAAGCCACACAACATTCTTCTACCGAATGCTGTTTATGGAACCCTGGTAGAAACAGATTGTAAGCTTTCAGGTTGGAACTAAGCGTTAAACTATTATTATCGCCCTTACCCGAATATGGTTGGTTGGAATGCCCAAGAAGCCCTTTCCTTTTCTGGCCCTTACTTGCTGGACAAGGCTTCCAATACATTATGCTATCCTAATACACGATCGATCTAATTACGCATATCATTACAAGTTTTTGAAGCTCACTAAGAAAAGCGGCTTTCTCTTCTTCTATATTTCCACGGAAGTAAGTCACTTGAGGAACGTTAAGTAAGAAAATTATAGAACTACGAGAAGAGGTATATAATGATCATTCTAGGAAGATTAAAAAAATTTAAAACTGAATTCGAAATTTTAGAAAAAAAAACCTTGAGTTCGGTGTATATTTTTTTAAACTTGTTTTTTTATAATTATTATTAGCATATCGATAGAAAATACATTAAGTATATTTTATTATAAAAAAAATATAAAAATTATAAAAAAGGAAGGAAAAAATGGTAATCGTTCGAATCATCTGCGCAGTCGTGAAATTGTCTTTTACTGGCTATTAGGAACCGCCCCAAAGCGCGTCGTTGGTCCTCTTTCCGTTTACCTGTTTCGGAACCAATATACCATGCTCTATAGCTTTGGTCTCCTATCATGAAGTATTGATTTCCGTTCAAACAACGTTCTCTCTGTCCATGAAACCTTAGTATTTTCCGAACGGTTCGACATTATCGCCAATCGTCGATATCTTGCCAATACATGAACCAGGGACGATATTATCGACGACATTATCGATAAAATACAGAGTTAGGAATTTGTGGTTTTTATTCACCGTCAATCTAAGATTATCGATAAAGATTAGAAAGTATTAAAACGAAAAAAAAATGTATTTATTACGAACGTAATAGAACCTTTTTTACTTAATGAAAAAAATAATTAAAGAAAGTAATTAATAAACAAATTAAGAAAGTGAAGTGAATCTTCAGATGAAATTAATTGTCTGTTCAATATTTATATAAAACCTCGGAGCTTGTATGAAATAAACACACCGGTTTTTTTCGAGTTGAATTCGGTTTTTTGATGGTCTATATTATAATCCTTTACCAAACGGGACGTTTGACAAAAATATCAGTTAACAATTAGTTAGACGTTTAATAAATACATCAAATAACATTCTGACGTCACATAATGGACAATAGCGTTTTTGTCGTTTGGAAAATTTGAAAAAATACATGATTTTTATTGAAATCCTTAACTTTTATTAATTAAAATTATCAATATATTTCGGACCTTTATCCCATGTACTTATACGAAATTAACATTGTATGTATCTATTAAATGTGATATGAGTCAACTACCCTATTCGTTTAGTAGTTTCAGATATTAAAGTAGACAGGCATAGGTGTGAAAAACTAAATCCTATGTAATCCAGGGAATGAAATATATTAAATAATTGAAGTACAAAATTTCTTTAAGATTTTCCTCCAAATAAATAAATTAAAGGAAAAACAAACAATTAAAGCCGGATCTGCAAAAACACTGTCGACGTATTGACGAGGACATCAGAAGTTAGAGAGAGACTTTGCTTCACTGAGTTTCCCTTAGGGCACATTGTAGGTGCTTACAGCTTACATTTAATATAATACCCAAGTAACTTTTAATTAACGGAAGCAGGCCTATTTACGAATATATAATTAATGATCATGTACACTAACCATGTACCTACTCATAGACATCAATATGAAATAGGTATTATATGAGTTTATGTACAGATTATGCACCTAGGTAATTCTTTTGTATTCATCTTCTTCTTTGAAAGTATTTTATGTTGGGTAAATTTTTATAATATAAATTAGTGTTTCGATACAAAATTATTTCGTTATATCAATTATTTATACTTCTCGGCCTTGGAGTATTCCCTATTATTTTGTTTTCAGTGTAGGTAAACCGCCTAATAAAAAAAAACAGAAATACCAATATTCAAATTGGATCAAGCCTTGTCTGTTTTAAATAAATAGCAATTAATTTTGACTGTGTATCTACCTGAGGCATTGTAGCCTTTATCACAGTAGATATAATACTGTGCCTTTATGTTGCGGTTTTTTCGCTCGAAAGCTGACGGGAAGGAAGTAGTCCCTAGCTAGTTATGATAAAGTATTTATAAACTACAATTACATTATCACTTCAGTAAAGTAATAATCAGTAAATTATTAGTAAGTAATTCAGGCCTTTGAATAGAATATAATCATCAGCTCATTTTGCACTTAACAAAAGGATCTTACCAGTGGCGTAGCGTGCCTGGCAGGGGCCCAAAGAATTATCCCCAAAGAAACAAAAATGCTCGCTTAAAAAAAATACGACAGTGGCATAAGTTGCGTAGGATATTTCCAACTTTTGGCCGCACGCTTAACCCGAAAAAAAAAAGATTTTTGAAAAGTGACAAAAGTTAAGTAACTGTGATTGTGGATTACATTTTAATAATTTTTGCTTTCAGACGTAAGGAGCCCCTGTAGTCTGGGGGCCCCGTAACATTGATACGGCTGATACGGCGGTAGCTACGCCCCTGGGTGTTACTTTACTCTGGTGTTACTGACTTGTAAAAAGCCCTTGAGCTGATGCTTTAACCTACAGAATGCTCAATTCCTCAGAAACTTCAACGGATATAGCGTATTTGGGTGTATATGAATGCTCTTAATGAAATGGCGTTAAGAATGATAGGTAAAGAAAAAAATGATGATCGGGGCCGATTGGTAGCACAATGACATGCATTTATAATTTGTTAGGTACCTGTTTCCACTTCTGAATATGTTTAAATCCTAGGATCACCCAGCTGACCACCTTCGCCAAGAGGTCGTCATAAATAAATAGTTACCAGACACTCAAGAAAATA
The DNA here is from genome assembly GCF_947172395.1 of Bicyclus anynana. Lineage (NCBI taxonomy): Eukaryota > Metazoa > Arthropoda > Insecta > Lepidoptera > Nymphalidae > Bicyclus > Bicyclus anynana. Next base: position 5,587,658 of record NC_069094.1, read on the forward strand.
GACTAAACTTGACCATTCCCCCTTATCTCCGAACGTACCCACTGAACTTGAAATTTTGAAATAAAATACAAAAATCAGCAATTTCAGTTACACCTTGAGATTCTCATTTATTTTACCATGAAGGTCATTTTTGGGGGAGGCGAGATGAGCAACTGAAATAAATTGCAAACGGCATTGTGTGTTTGTGTTATATATCAAATGAAAGAGCTTGTTAAAAGGATTTTAAATACCTATAATTTTTATTTTAAAATAAATAGTGTCCAAGTTATTCAAGAATATTTTACCTACCAGCGAAGGTACAAAATTAGGTACTATTTAATTTTAATGTATAAAAAAAAACATTTTAGTGTAAACTAGTATAAGTAAATTAATTTAAAACATTTATGTAGGAAAAATAATGAAAATAAATCATTTGTAAGTATACCTATATTCAAAACCAGTTACAAAGTGGAACGGTCGGAAGAAACCGCACTTCGAAGGGCCAACGCTGTGGTGCGTAACGTCTTGCGTAAGGCAGCCTTTCTCGCGATTGGCTGAAGAAACCACGCCCAGTGCGTACTCAAACCTTGAAATTCGACAGGCCCTTCCTCGGCCCTTTCAAACTCCTTACAAGCTTTGCGTTCCTAGTCAGCTGTGTTTTAATATAAATAATTTAAAGGGCCCTATTTATATTAATATCGATTGGCCCTTTTTATTATAATTATTAGGACCTTCTCAAACGGGATCATTTCAAGAAACTGCGAAGTGTACTACGAAAACCAGTTGTCATCACATTCAAAAGTACACCCGTGATAAGTATGGGTAGACAACTCATTTCCTAACTAAAAGTAATTACAACGAATTAACAATGCAAAGGGCTCCTCTTTTCGTGGCCAAGGTGTAAATGACGAAGGGCTTATAAAACAAGAAGTAATGGGCATGTCACTCCCAATGACTTTGTCTACCAGGAGATCATATTTATAAAAGAAATATCTTACGAAAGGGCTTTTTGAATGATCTTTACGAACGATGCGTTGCCAATGTTATTACGTCATCATACAGGATTTGTATACTAGTAGGTAATAAATCACGCCTCGAAGGGCGTGGTTACATTTGAATAATAACAAAAAACCGAAATATAGAATACCTAATTAATAAAAATTAATTATGCCTTATTACTTATTATACGACAAGTATAATAGGTAAGTAATTATTAGCAGAGTGTACTTGCTTTACAAATAACAAAATACAGCTCGCATGTACAAAATATTTTCAAGATGGGTTTAAATACAAAAAACTCGAGTATTTTTTTAATTATAATAAATCCAGGTGTACCTAAATAAAATAGATTTAATCTAGCCAACTCTATTGATTAAGTAGTAAATGAAATCAAATCATTAATATTTTTTTTATTATTTACAAGTTAGCCCTTGACTACATTCTCACCTGATGGTAAGTGATGAATGATGATGCAATCTAAGATGGAAGCGGGCTAACTTGTTAGGAGGAGGATGAAAATCGTAATCGACACTCCATACATATCATTGTGAGTAAAAGAAGAATTTAAATTAAATAATTTTACTGTGCTACCAGAACTCAAGAAAACCACGAAAAATAATATTTTAATCGTCGTTGCGTTGTAAAGGTCGTTGCACGAAAATAAAGAAACTTGCAATAAAAATTGCAAAATTTTGTGTTTACCTACTTACATTGAACACTATAACATTATTAGATACTTAGGTACCTATGTATCTAATTATGTGTTTAAATAACTTTTGTTGTTTAATAAGCGACTATAGTGTTTTTCAGATAACATGGGTATGGCGACAGTTCGTTTTACTCTTGAAAGTTGGACGGAATTCACAATAATGGTACGTAATAAGAACGTCATAAGGCAACTGTCACAATACCCATGCTATGTGAAAAACACTTTAATTTAAATTAAGAATTAATAATGCACATTTGTCCGCCTCAATTTTGATGCGCTTGTGCCCTGTCTCTAGCATAAAATACCATTGGGTTAAAAACAATAAAATGTGGTTGTGATTAGGGTAGTTGACCCATATCAAATTTAATATACTTTCATCGTTATCAGCCGATAGACATCCACTGCTGGAAATAGGTCTCTTGCATGGATCTTCAAGCACAACGGTCTCGAGCCGCCAGCATCCAGCGGTTCCCTGCAATCCGTTTAAATACCCAGGGTCCACCTAGTGGGGGGTCGACCAACACTGCGCTTTCCGGTGCGGGGTTGCCATTCTAGCATCTTGGGATCCCAACTTTTCGAACTACGTGGCCTGGCCATTGCCACTTCAGCTTCGCGACTCGCTGAGCTATGTCAGTGACTTTGGTTCGTCTTCGGATCTCCTTATTTCTGATTAGATCACACAGAGAAACTCCAAGCATAGCCTCCATCGCCCGCTGAGTGACTTTGAGCCTTTTAATAAAGCCTATAGTTAGCGACCAAGTCTCGGATCCGTAGGTCATCACTGACAACACGCACTGTTCAAAGTCTTTCGTCTTCAGTCACTGAGGAATTTTAGACGCAAAATGTCGCGGAGTTACCCGAACGCTGCCCAGCCGCATTAATATACTCAAACAATAATAATTTCGTATATTAAATGGAATAAGGGTCCGAAATATATCGATATTAATTTATTATTATATTTTGTTAAGGATTTCTCATTTAAAACTTAATTTAAAAATTGTGTATTTTTCAATAATTCTTTCCACGTCAAAAACGCTGTCGTCAATTTTGTAACGTCACGATGTTACTTGATGTCACTAGTAGAGGAATAAACGCCAAACTAAGGCATGTCCAATATTTTCTCAGTCTTCTTAAACACACACAGTTAAAATACAGACCATCTTGGCTGACAGTGTTTTGGCTCGTATTTTCAAAAAAATATGTACCTACGAGTATATGTATTTAAAAATTCAAATATGTATTCATGTCTCAATAAAATATGATATTTTTTTTCAATCTAGTAGAACGATAATTAACAATTTAAGACTTTTTTAAAAAAAAGTGTCAATTACCCTATTGTGTGTGAAGTCTCATGTACCTTACTTTACTACGTAATAACACAATGACTAATCAAAGTTTCTCAAACATTGTAAAACATGTCGTAAATGCCTTCCTTTGTGTGAAAGATTAAAAAAACAACTCGACAAGATGGCCTCACTTGAATCTCTACTACCAGGGCAACATAACCACATAGCAGTGTTGAGGAATGCCGCAGGAAATACCTTAACACATGCCACTTTCTTCTGGGGAAGGTTCAAAGTTGAAATTCGCTTGCACGTCTAGACGTTGTTGTGTTGAATTTCCGTAAAGATCAAAATGGTAGCTAGGAAAGTTGACATTCCATACATTTGTTACATGGCTCACATGACGCTCTAAGATTAAGCATTAGAAATAAACCCTCATCTGTTATTTATTAGTGATTTATTTATTAATTTATTTGGACCACCAACAAAATTATATGAACACATACAAAATATTTTACAAATAAGGGTAGCATAACACATATAATTTTACTTATAGGTAGCCACAGCATGCAAAAAGTATAGGTCGTACGAATAATAGAAATTAAAATTGACAAATAGGAAGAAAAAAACAAAATATAAATTTGAATTTACACATTTTGACAAAAACCAAAAGACAAATATGATAAGAAATAAATGAAAGATTGCAAATGCAGGACAGATATATTTTACATACAAAATCTAGGAAAGCCTGAACTAGATCAAAGGCAACTTTATAAAGTTAAATTTAGTAGAAAGCTTTGATTTAACATTTTTGTCTTGTCTTTGCCGATTCGGATGTACCTACCCTATTTTTTCATTTACCATAATAACTGATTAGGGTAGGTATATAAATAAAATTAACTCAACTGTTTATATCTGGAAACCCCACAGTTGCAGTGGTAATAGCAGGCAAGCTTTACGTTTTCAATTCTGTTTTGCCCCATTTGCCAGATACTTGGCTTTATGGCAACCCTTCCCTAGAGATCCTTGAAGTTTGAAATAAATTTGAAACTTCAAGGGGAAAGGGTGTTTTTCGAAGGGTTGCCGCGAAGCTAAGTCATTATACGGTTGAGGGTCTGGATCCTAAAAAACCTGCTTCCTCTCGAAGCCACCACGGTCCAAATTGGCTACCGTACTTAGTTATGGTAGGAGCATGAACAGACAAACTTACAGCTTTTATAAAATGACGAAGCGAAGGTCTGGGGTTCAAGGGTTCTTAGTCCAATCGAACTAGCAGACGCCCTCGAAACTTGTTCAGTTCGGCTATTGCAGATACGTTGCCTGAAACTTCCAGGATCATCACCCGCATTTAGGGCTGCCAACATTTTCTCAGAAAAATATGATATTTTACAGATTTAACTATAGAAAAATACGCTTAAATAATATAGTATTTTATGAAATGAACAAAAAATAGACTTTCGTTTTCAAAAAACAATATTTATTCAATCTTGATGCATTTTTCAAGACTAATAATTTGGCTTTTTTCACATTTGATATATTTTTAATTTTTGAAAATCAAAAACATTTTTTTTTAATTTGTTCGCTTAACGTTTGATTGCACTATTGCATCTGTCAAAAACTAATGTTTATAAAGTTTTAAAATAAAAGTTCCGTTTGTTGACCATTTAGTATTTTTGCGTACTATATATTTCTTCAACAGTATATGTATAGTACGATTGGCAATCCAAAATTATAGTACGATTGGCAATCCTACCCGCAATCTATATAGTTTCAGCGCTGTGGCATCGTTGCTTTCCATGAAAACTTCGTTGTTAGTGACATATCATTTTTGGCATCCCATAGATATAAAGTTCAAATTCTTATAAAACTGGATAGAGGCGAATATTACATCGACGTAAATAAAATAGCGGAATCACACCCCTTGTTAATTGTCTTGTCTGTAATACAATGTCAAAGAACATTTTATTCTGTAATCTTTGGCACACTTATCACATCATCATCCTCATTATTTGAAGTTTACTCCGGAAGTAATATCAGATATAGATATACATATATTAACTTTACATAACTTAGGCACTTCAATCCTTGATCGTTATTAAAATTTAAACTGAAGCATGAATTCCATTCATGGGCAACTTGCGTATAGTAAGCGTAGACATAAACTGATATAGAACACACGCACATGCGTATTGCGTGTAGCGCCCACACCCCGATACGTGGCGTAGAAAGATTACATACGGGCGTGTCATATGTGAAATCGTACTCCAGGGCGCTTATGCTACCCTGGTACATGTAGCCCACATGTTCAACCCTTTTCGAAACAGCGACACGTGACTTGGGTATTATTAATACTCTCATGTGTGTCGATTTAATTGACGTGTTTCTTTCTATCTTTATCTCTTTCATATCTCTAAGTTAACATTTTTCTAACATCTATCTACTTTGTTAGCGAATTCGTTTTCGAATTTAATTAACTATTTAACTAAGTAATTTCTAATTAAAGATGAAGTTAACTAATTTCTAATTTCTATATTTTGTAAATTAATTTTGTTTGTGAATTTTATAGAAGAAGCAAATTCTTGTCAGACAATGATTTTAAAATAAAGGAATAATTATTGATTAATGATTAATGATTAATCACCTACCTACCTAAATAACTAGGGTCAATAAATTATTATTTTTTAATCATTTAATCATTATTAAATTCTTGAATAATAATTGTTGAGTGTATAAGCATTTATAGATACGTAGGAGTTATAAATACAAAAAAATCCAAAATTTGTCTAATATTGTCTACTTCCAATTTTTAAGCATTTTTCTATATATTTTTATATGATATAGAAAAAAATCTGGATACCTTAGAATACCAAATATCACAACTACGGATGTGGGGGTTTGCGCACGTGTCGACGTTTGCGATTTCGTCGAAGAAACACGCCCATAACGCAGTGACATGCGTCAAAGCCGACCGTTATACACGGAGTACAGCAGTGGCAGAAGATGCACCTTGGCTTGCACACAACTGTAACCTTCTTTCTGGTCCAGAAATACAAGAGCTGTTAAAGTAGCACGATAATGCACGCCGACTCTCTCTAACCAATGTGCATGCTGTTGTTTATCTTTGACGCGTGTTAGCCGACACGTACAGTTGTGTTGCGGTAGGTCAAGATATAATGGTAACCGCTTTGTAAAGGTTGGGTTGAACAAACTATAATCGATGTTCAACAGTTAAAAATACACCATTTGGCGTGAAACTTCGTTACCACACAGTTACAACGTCCAATCACATTAGCATACAGTGAACACTCGAGAAATTGTAGTTTTTTTAAACACAAACATGCTTGTTTGTAAAAAAGACAGTTTGAAGAGTATTGCATTGAGATTATTTGAACATAAGACTTAACACCTAAAATATTATGAGCCTAGGACGTACCTAAGTAGGCAGGGCAGCGCTTGCGAAGCGGGGCACATAGTTCGAAGAGCCGATGGACGTTGCGTCCCAAAGTGCTGGAATGTCGACCCCCCACCAGGTGGACTGTCGACATCAAGCGAGTCGCAGCGATTCGCTGGATGCAGGCGGCTCAGGGTCATGATGTTTGGAAGTCCCTACAAAAGGCCTAGTACATGGAATAAGGGTCTGAAATATGTATATCGATATTAATTAATAAAAGTTAAATAATTTTATAATTTATATTTTATAATACCTCTTATTTTAAGATAATAAATAAAAGTTATGGATTTCTCATAAAACTTAATTTTAAAATCATTTACCTAGGTACTAGTATTTTTCAAATTTTCCAAACGTCACAATGTTACTTGATGTACGTCAAACTAAATTGTAAACAAATATTTTTGTCAAACGCTCTGTTTGTAAGGGATTTGTTATAGTGACGTCAAGAAACAGTTGAAATGTAGACCATCATAACGTTTTGGCTCGTACTGTCAAAAAAATATTAAAAATTGAAATTTTCATGATATCACGTCTCAATAAAATTAGATAATTTCTTTTCAATCTAGTAGAATGTAAAATCTAACGAACAATTTAAGACCTTTAATAAAAATGTCAAGTAGCCTATTTACTTCTTTGATTCTGTAAATGGCGATTGTAGTTCGACGAAGTATTTGGCGCTAAGTAGTGCTATCGTCCTGGGTTCGATTCCGGGTCAGTTTAGTGTTTTATATTTTCTAAATTAATTCAGGTCTGGTCTGGAGGTAGGTATCGGCCGTAGCTAGTTACCACTATCGGCAAAGTCGTACCCAAGTGAACGAACAGTGATTTTGATTTAGTGTTCCAGTACGTTGCATATTTTACGGTGGTTCTTAGACGTTCTTTACTTCTTTTATCCGACCACACTAGGAACAAATCTATCTAGCACGTACTAGGATTGTATGAATTTAAGATATTTTGATATTTGATGCAGTAATGAACGGAATCACAAACCTTCTCGTATGCAATAGAAACCTATTACTTTGGAGCACATTTGTCTACCTTCTACATGGTTACGTGCGCCTAGTCTTTCGGCAACGCGAATTCTCCGCATAAATCTATAATTACTAGGAGAAATCCGCGACTTCGCCTACGAGAAAACCGGTGTAAGCTTTTTAATATTCCTTAATATCCGTTCCAAAATTTTCAAGTTTAAAGCGAACGGACAGACACGATGAAGGATATTTTATAATTAATTTGAAAAATATTTACTAACTGTTTAATATGATGTAACAATATGCACACTTTGAAGTGCTGCCTATCCATTAACCTAAAGAGTAGGTAATAAGCCTAAATTATACCAGCCACAATTAAAAAAAAAAACAGAATTACTTTCAGGATAGCATAAGCACTACCTACTCGTAGTGCTTCCTTGAACGAGTTCCATCAATAAGTTACCCATTTAACCAAAAAGATTATTTCTCTATTACATTTATTTATAGATATCATCATCATCTTTATCATGGTGGACGTCCACTGCTGGACATAGGCCTCTTGCATTAAGTTCCCAATACAATACAATACAACAATCTCGAGCCGCCAGCATCCTGCGGCTTCAGGAGCGGGGCTCATCGAGCGGGTTGCACATATTGAACATTATTTAAGTTATTTGTTTAAGTATGTCATTAAGAAGAAAAGCATTAGTGTTTTTTTTATTCTTGACAAGTTAGCCCTTGACTACAATCTCACCTGATGGTAAGTGATGATGCAGTCCAAGATGGAAGCGGGCTAACTTGTTAGGAGGATGAAAATCCACACTCCTTTCGGTTTCTACACGACATCATACCGGAACGCTAAATCGCTACGTCGGTACGTCTTTGCCGATAGGGTGGTAACTAGCCACGGCCGAAACCTCCCACCTGCCAGACCTTGACCAATTAAGAAAATTTCAAGCTGCCCAGCTGGGGATCGAACCCAGGACCTCCGCGCACTGGCACAGTGGTATGCGCGGTGGATTTACAACGCGAATGGTACTTTAAACGTAAATGGAGGTCGTCAATGCTATGCTATAATCTGTTGGCAGCGCGGACGGAACATATGATAGGTAATCCCAGAGAAATTGCTTGCACGGTGATCGGGCGGATGATAAATCGCTGGAGCGGTGTATTATTATACCAAAAATGTTATTTATTGTATGTCAGTATGTCAGTTTTTTAGTTATCCTCATATCCGATTAATTTATCACTTGTGGATGCCCGCGACTACGTCCGCTTTGAAAAATAGAATGAACATGCCTTTCCTGATTAGGCCTATAGGTATTATCACTTCTCTTAGACATGGCTATCGTATATTTTTACCCGACTGCAAGAAGGGTTATGTTTTTCGCGCGTATCTTGTATGTATGTATGTATGTATGTATGTATGTAATATTCTTTATTACCTCATATCTTCCAAACCACTGGACGGATTTTCATAATTACGATATCGTTAGATTTGTATTAATAACCCAAGTGTTCTTAGATAGGTGAAATTTAAAAAATACCAACAAGACGACTGTGAGACGCTGTAGACTCGAGGTGAAAAAATATATTTTTTTTTAATATTGCAACATGGGTATCAAATTAAAGGGCTTTTTGAGAGGATTTTAAAATGGTAGGTTAAATAATGTAGACTAAAATCATTCTATTCAATATAATAGGTCCCGACTGTTTTCTCATTGCTTTCTACACTTCTGGACTGAGCTTGTTTTTTTTTTTCAGTTTTTGTATCATTTATGCAGTCGGGTTTTTTTATTTGTTTAATTAATTATGTATGAATCGTACACAAGAATATTTTTTACAATTCGACGTTCCAGAGATTAGTGCATACGTGCAACGAACTAAATAAAGTCAACAGCTACAGACAAAAAACTAGTTAAATACTTACTTACTACGAGTATGAAAAGCCGAGAAAACCCAGGCCCTTCATTGATATCCTTAGAGAGACTGGTCGAAGATACCCTTAAAGTATATCGAGCTAAGGGTTACCACAATGTTTTAAATGTCTCGTGATTTTAGACATGGTTTCACATAATATTTTAAAGCAGAAAAAAAACAACATATTTTCTATTTATAGACGCGATTTTGATTCAACTTCTTAATTACCCACCGCATGGACTTTCAGCATAAACAAACTTTCAGCATTTATATAAAGTGGATAAACAATAGGCCTGGCCAGGCTCTTACATACGGGATTCAGGTGGAATAAATAATAGAAAAACATCAAATGGTAGTCATTCAAAAGACTTTACTAAACTTCTATTGATTCAAAGAATAATCATGCGAGTTATCATTTTATATAACACTTATTTATTGTTATAAGTAGTAATGCTACAAACATGTATTAACTAAGTATTATACACAAAAAGGCCAAGTTTTTATTCCGGACAGCCATTTAGAACCCCCTTTGTCGGGACAAAGCCACCAAACCGCGGCTATTTGCCCGCGCATTGTAACTTGTTAATACCCTTCACGGAAGCTTTCATCTCTTACCGACCTATATTTCCCTAGTACAAAAAGGGGGTAAACCATTGTTTCACGCACACGCATTACGCACAAAAAAGTAATTATTTATGTAATTGGTTGTTTGTTGCCCAATGACGTACGTACATCTTTAGTTAGTTGAAAGAGTAGGTATTATATATGGAGAACTTTGTAACGTAACTCATAATAATTATGACTGAAATTAACTGTACGCGTAGTTATTAAGTCACAATAGCCCAACGTTAAAGGGGTTGGACTCAATACTGAGATGCCATGGGTTCATCCCTGCTCGCTGGACTATTCTATTGTCGTACCCACCCACTCCTAAACTCCTAACTGCTACATTCTTATCGACTAATTGGAGGGGATGGGAATATTGGTCACATTTAAAATGTTTGATAAATATGTATCACAATACATAGTACTATGTAATTACTCGTGCGAATATAGGTAGGTTCTTACTTATCTGTATTATATTTTATTTTATTTTAGGTAAGAATAAGAAGGTATTCAGATATCATATTTTCTTTGTCTTATGAATTTGCGTGAGAGTAAAAATATAGAGCGGCCAAAATTCTTTCAGAAGCAAAAAAATTAAGAAAATCGTACCAATAATTTAAAGATCCACATTGAATTTAAGAATCAAAATATCCTTGATACTCGTAAGTGACTTAAAATGTACAAGTTAAAAACTCTCGTAGAGAAGTTATGTATCTGTTTGTAAGGTATGCAATACATAAAAAATATTTTACCATTTAATTTGAAATTTATCAATTTGTTTTTGGTTGATAATGTTCTATGTAAATTAAGTCATGATTTATCAGTTTTTTAGATACTGTAGTTGTGTAAAGTAAATTAAATTGTACACGAACACGATAATAAAATTGCGATATCATTACACCTACTTAAGTGCATGCGGTGAATGGCCGCTGCAACATGCATCGCGTCGGTCGTTGCCTGTTATCCTTGAGCGTCTATCCTTGCGCAGGACGATGCGTCACAAACAACCTCTTATGATAATTTGCTGCCCTGGTAGATCGCAGGATATTTTGTCCCTTTGGGACTGTGACGGTTATCCTAAGGGATTTGTAGAAAGGACACAAGAACGACAACCGCTTTATGCGTACTTTCTAGTTTCTACCAACCTGCCTTAACGTCCATTTTTTGATTCAAGTTAATTTAACCCTAAATTGAGTTGCTAAGATGATACTCCATTATCATTTGTTAAAATGATGTAAGAAATAAATAAACAGTTTCAAATTCAAAATGAACTGTTACCAAGATAGATAAAAAAGTTGAAGTTTTTGAAAAATCATATCAAAACAAAATTGGAGTTTATGAAGGAAAACATAGGTAGGCTTATCTTTTACGCTTGAGAACCTTAACTGAACATACCTACATTCGTACTTACTTATTTAAGGTATGTGTAGGTAGGTACTCGTAAGTCTAATTATAGCTGCTAACAAATAGGTAAATCTATTAATATTTTTTGTACACACTTACAAACAGGGTTAATTCTTGGAAGAAAAAGAACGAAGTTCGACTGGACTCAAACTTAGTATACTAAACATATCTTCCTACCTACTTGCGTATGTTCAGTAGAACCATGGAGCCGATCCGATTATAGAATTGGAGCAAACTCCAATTATTTGGTGAAAAAAAAAATGCCGAGTTTCTATGACCATGCCGAGTTTCTATGACCATGTCAATGATCATAACTACATTTTATAACACTATTTTAAGTGCCTAGTTCAAGTGTTTAGAGTACCTAGTGATGTTACACCATACCTACTTAAATAACTCTTCATTAACTTGTTTTTGTAAACTTGCATCATAATAATATTCACAGTGGATATGAATGAATAAGATAGTTACGAGTAGGTGATAGTGCCATAGAACACCGAGTTAAAGGGAATGAGTAACTTCTTTACACTTTCTGGTGTCCTGATAGTTGTTGACGTCATTCCAACAGGCAAGACGTCCCCAGGGAACCTCCCAAACGCCCGACCGGAGTTAACAATCATACCGTTCTTGGACGCACACTAGTAAAGTAATGAATCATACCCCAGAAAGTAGAAAAATAAATAAAGTAAAGGAGGTACCATCATTTTGATTAAGTAAAATATAATAATTTAAAGATCCACATTGCGATCCACATCCAAATATAATGTAATTATTTTTTTGAATTAAATTATAAACACGCACATTTTCTTTTTGTAAAATATGGATAGTATATCAATAAGTTTTTAAAGGCAAGTTGTTTGTCGAAAAAGGTAACGCCCCTTAGCCATTTTGGCTTTCAACATTACTACCAACTTACCAGGTAAGCACAACTCACACCCGTAGCTATTGAAGAACCTGTTTGAGCGAAGGGTGCGAAAGCGAGAAGTGACGAACATTCCCCTCGCATTCCTCAAAATTTCTATCACACCTTCCGAGCCAAGTCGATAGCCCGACAAATACGAATATTACAACGGTTTTGTTTCATAGAATAATTATGTCTTTTTAGATGATTTAAGTAGATATTTAAAAATAAAATTAATTAATACTTATTTAGTCGTACACCAATTTTGTACATTTTTAATTTTTATAGGATTTACTGATTTACGAATGAGAATTTTCTGTCTTAAAGTTACAAATTACAGTTCCAGATTTTATCAAAAAGTCTAGCACAAGTGATGAAGTCTGATGACGTCTAATTAGCCCGGTCACACATTTATAAGCCTTTTCTGACTTTATTTGATCGCTTGGTAATACCTTTTCCTATACTAGGTATAGGTACCAATCACAATATAATTAAAAAAAAATTAAATCACAATATAATTTTTAAAAAAATCAAACCATTATACTATTTTAGAAAAAATCGTCATACAAGCCAAATAGATGCCACAAGTCAATGTTTCTTGGTGGTCGGAGATGTGTGATAGGACTTTTATTGAACCGGCGAGCTTTCAACGAGCTTTCTACCTATGCGACCTCTGTCTGCCCGCTGCGATCCTGGTATGTTCCCGCGCCAGTGTCGGCGTTGTCGCTAGCCGCTTTCTCCTTCTGATGAACTTTTTTAGGAACCCCTCCTACGAGCGAGAGCGAAAATCTTTTGTCTCCGTCTACCAAACGTAGACGGTAAGTATGGCCTATAAATAGATAGGTAGGTAGGTATAATAACTCGGCCCTTTGAGGGATTGAGCTTTATAAACTCCAAGCACCAGCCTCCTAGCGTTTCAATATTTTTACCTAAAGGGTGAACACCGTGTTAATGTTATCCTGTAGAGAAACTAAATAATTATGAACTTAGATCGAGGCTCATGCTTGTGATAATGAAAACTAAAACCCTTTTCAAGCTTAATTGCTTTTATCGCAAAGGGCGATAAAAGCAATTAAGCTTGATGCTTCTGGTTCAGGCGCAAACAATGCTTAAAAGGGATTTAATAATCAATCCAGCCCATCCATCTGTATTTGGTTGATTCTTAAATATAGTTAGCATCAACAGACCAAGCAAGTGGCCCACTTGATGATAACTGGATTCATCGCCTATATATTCACATACCCTTTAGATCGGAACAGCAATGCTGCTTGGCAGCAGAAAAAAGCGAACTCTTGTCACTAAAGCTTTGTTCTTTCTACTAGTAGTAGGCTCATATTTTGTATCTATTCTAGTATGTTCCGGTGCCCGCATGACGACCATCACCACAACCACGACGATGCCGCCACCCTCCTCTCCGACACCGCTCACCATGGCGTACAGCCCCGAGCTGCCCACCGTACCGCCGCAAGTCTGCACCGAAGCCACCAGCACCATCTCACCATTGGGCAGACTGCGCAGCGCTATGCGAGACATCAGCTACGTTCAGAAGAATGTTCTGGACGCTTTCATTATATTCTACACGGATGAGCATTTGGTAAGAATGTCACCGCAAATTGCCGGCACAAGTATTCCAACTAGAGTAGGTCCTATAAGATTTTTGACGAACAGCTTCCGTAGCGTAGTGATATGCGCGGTGGATTTACACGACGGAGGTCCTGGGTTCAATCCCTTTTCCCAAAAATTTTCATCCTCCTCCTAACAAATTAGCTCGCTTGACGCTTCCATCTTAGACTGCATCACCACTTACCATCAGAGATGAGATTGTAGTCAATGGCTAACTTGTAAAAAAAAGAAAGTAGGTACATACAAATTATACAAAATTGAAATTATGTCACGTGTCTCAAACGGTGAAGAAAAAACATCGTGAGGAAACCTACATACTTGAGAATTTTCTGTATTCTCTACGTGTGTGAAGTCTGCCAATCCGCATTTGATCAGCGAGGTGGACTAAGGACTAACCCCTATCATTCTGAGAGGAGACTCCTGCTCAAGAGTCAACAGTGAACCGAATATGGGTTGGATGATAAATAGGGAGACATGATGGAAGCATGGCACTTAACTTAAGCACGCGTATTTCGTGTTCCTATCTTAGACTCGTTGTCTTCTAAGGAAATAAATATTCTATATCGATTTTTTCATCGGAACAGAGTGAGGAGCCGTCAGCAGATGAGCGCAGATTGGAGTACTTCAGCGGCTGGGACGGGCCGGGCACGGCAGTCGTGCTCGCGGACGGCGAGGCGGCGGTGTGGGTGCCGGCGGGCGACGTGCGCCGTGCTCGCGCCGTGCTCTCCTGCGCATGGAACGTGCTCGACGCTGACAACCCCAGCCAGACCAGCGTAGCTGAATGGATCATTGTACGTTTTTTTCTCTGATAGCATAACTCGTATAAATTAGCGTAAACTCGTAAAAATCAAACTAAGTGATTCGACTGAATGAAAAAAGTCTATAAAATTACCTACACGCAGTTAGTGGCAAATATATGCAGAAATGGTATAAACACCTACTACTACTACTACTACTAGCAATGTCTACGAGTAAACATAGGGCTACAATTTGGGGTTATTCAAAAACAAACAAATCCCGAAAAAGTCAATAAAGCACCTCGGTGTTTCACGGTGACACCCTTAATTATTTAGGGATAGTTACTTAACATTAAATGAACCGTTTGCTCGTTTGCTCACGTATTGATTATTTACACTTTTTTCGAATTTCGAATCGAATCCGGTCCGGGGCATGCACCTCCAACTTTTCAGTTGTGTGCATTTTATGAAATTAAATATCACGTATCTCAAACGGTGAAGGAAAAACATCGAGAGAAAACATGCCAATCCGCTTTGGGCCAGCGTGGTGGACTATTGGCCTAACCCCTCTCATTCTGAGAGGAGACTCGAGCTGAGCCGAATATGGGTTAATAACGACGAACGATTCTTATTTAACAAAATCTTCCCTTATGAACTAAATCTCATTCATGCAGAAATACGCACCGCGCAACGCACGCATCGGCGCAGACTCTCGTCTGACGTCCATCAACCAGTGGCAGATGCTACTGGGCAGCCTGCAACGCGAGGGCATGTCCCTCCTCGCTATGTCCACCCTCCTCGATCAGCTGTGGAACGAGGAACTCGACCCGGAGAAGCGGAGACCAGAAGTTAATAGAGTCGTGGCTAAGTTACACAATTCTTCATATACAGGTACGAATCTTAATTAACTTTGTTTATCAGAATTTTATCGTAGGTTTCTCAAAGGCTTTTGAATTGTCGATGATAGCGGACTAATATTAATAAAGTACTTTTATAATAACTCATAAACAAAAGGCATTTTATGGGTAATCGATCTCCATCTTAAAGACCTCATCATTGCCTTCCATCCTGTAAGCCTATTCACGATAAAAAAGCTTGTAAAGACACTAGCTAGGTATATAGATATTTCCACAATACCTGTCTCCTGTAATAAGTGTCGGTTATAGATGTCCATTCAAACTATGTTGAAAAGTTGAATTGTCGTTCAAGGTATGACATGGCGACAAAAAGTAGACCTAGTCCGGAACGAACTCCGGCTTATTGGCGTCGACGCGATGGTGGTCACCGCCCTGGATGAGGTGGCCTGGCTCCTCAACATCCGGGGAAGGGATCTGCCCTACGCGCCTCTCCTCAAGGCGTTTGTTGTAGTCAGCGTTCGGGAACTGAGGGTGTACGCGCCTGCTGGCAAGCTCTCTATGCCAGTACGGGAAGCTCTTGCTGTGTACAACTGCTTTCCCAATTCGAATAACTGTACCAGGTAAGCATTACTTTTAGCAAATTCGTCGTCTAATGTAAATTATTAAGATCTATAATCGCATTGGGCTTGATTCCAAAGTTTGCTTGGAGATGAACATAATTATTGCTCCAATTAATTAGAATGACGATTTAATTTGTTACCTACATTTACATTTATAAATAATCTTTCTTAAATAATTTTTCGTAGTTGACGACTAGCTAAAATGGCAAACGATACCCTACAAACTGCCTATTTAAATTAAAGATACATTATGAAGCAAACATTCAACAAGCCGTCGGTCCCGTCATTATCATCAACATCCGATAGTGGCTGTCAATTTACCATTATCATTATCACCCTAATCCCGCCAACCAGCATTGCAGAGCAGTGTGGAGGGAGGCCTGACTCCTCTAGGGGGGCCTTAAAATAGGCTAATAATGACAATTTTGAATTTTAAGGGTGAAAGATTACAGCGATATATATGCCGACCTAAGAAAAGCTACAGAGTCAAAGATCCTCATACCAACGGAAGGGACTTTCCAAAGAGGCGCATCCGCAGCCATCGCACAGATAATCCCTCTAGCCAAGAGGTTGTTCCAACCATCGCCGATACTGTACTTCAAGGCGCAGAAGAATCAGGCGGAAGTGATGGGAATGCATAAAGCGCATCTCCGCGACGCTGTGGCGATGTGCACTGTATTGAGCTATTTGGAAGTCGTGGTGAGAGGTTTTTGGTAGTCGACTTTAAAAAGGGAAATGTTGTGAAAATGGGAGAAGTTACTCAATTTTTTAAGCTTCCGTCGCGTGGTATGTTCGTTATAGAAACAAAAACTACTCAACGGATTTTAACAAAACTTGGTACAATTATTCTTCATACACCTGGGCAGGTTAAAGTATACTTTTCATTACGCTACCATCAATAGGAGCACAGCAGTGAAGGGAAATGTTGAGAAAACGGGAGAAGTTACTTCATTTTTTAAGCTTCTGTCGCCGTCGCATGGTCCCTACCATAGGGGTAGTAGGATAGGGGTAGGGTAGGGGTAGGGTAGAGGTGGTAGGGTAGGGGTAGGCGTAGTAGTAGGGTTTCACGCAGACGAAGTCGCGGGCGTCCGCTAGTATTAAAATATGATAGTAGATCGTTATTAAGTCAAACATTATTAGGTACCACACCTGCAAACTCATATTATAGGTACCTAGCGTAAGTTTCAAATACCCTCGATTGTAAAGAAGAGAGGAATTTTCAGCCCTACTATGCTCACAATAATGATTGAGAATCATTATTAGCCGATGGACCGTAGACGTCCAACAAGTGTACTTGCCCTCTGGTAAGAACTTCCAAACATTTCTTTTGTATTTCTGATGTAGATGACTATTAGTAGACTTCTACATCTAGCGCATTGTTTTTTGCAGATATTCCACAATGTTGGTCTTCGGGCGAGGAGGGTTACCTCTAATGTTTTTTCGAGGGAGAAAAAGATCCTTACGGACTTCTTCCAACTAGTCATGTCCGGCTAAGATTAGACTATGCTAACTTCCTCGTATGTTGCCCGGTCAGCACGAAACCGCTTGGCATTCATGCTAACGAATGATGAATTTATTTCTCTCTGTCCGTTATCCTTTGTCTAAATAAAAATTTCTGTCCTAATTAAGCTCTGAACATCTTTGAATACTTCGTCCATCACCTTATGGCTCGTATCCCTGCACGACTCGTAGGTACTCGTAGAGTGAAGATGACGAACAGAACATGTTACACTTACTTGCCGGGACCTATAAGTATACTTTTATTCTCCAGGGGAAGTCCGGGCTAAACGAGCTAACAGTGGCGACGAAGGTGGACATAACGCGCGGTACGCAGGCCGGCTACGTGTCACAGTCCATGCAGACGAGGGTAGCCTTCGGGCCCAGCGGCGCAGAACCCGAGTACAAGGCAACTGCGGCTACCAGTCGAAGGATATTCCCCAACTCCACGATTGTTATACAGTCTGGAGGACAATATTATGGTACAATATTTACATACATACAATCAACTAAGTACAATTATTTTTTCATACATTCTGGCTATGTTATCTGGAGGATAGACGTAAGACTTAAATGGACCTCAACAGCTTAAAGTGTACTTACTTACACAAGGGAGAATTTTATGATTGAGTTTTCTGTAACACTTATCAGCAACGTAACGCCTATCTTTATCCGACTTCGTAGCCAAAAGGAAGGGTAATGATTATTATTTATTAGACTTAATTTTTTGTTGGTAATAGTCGATGGTACAAGCAGTTGAACCATCTTATTAAGTGCCTACCTATTAAAGCCTATCACAAGGCCCAAAAGCATACTTCGTAAAACATGTTGGTGTAACATGACGGTGTAATATTATACATTAAAAAAGAGTTGCAGCACACCATTCTATATCCTGATCTTCTCGACGCTAGCTCCATTATTTGTTCTTTGGAAAATAATAAACTGTGCTTAATAGCAATATATCGGTCTCCGTCTTTTAAACAAATTGATAGATTCTGTGACAGCCTAGACACCATTTTAAACTCGCTGAATCAATATAAATCCACTGTAATACTGGGCGATATCAATTTAAATATTTCGCCAGAAAATTTAGACAGTCGCTCACAAGACTATCTAAATTTCTTATATTCACATGGTCTCTTATCTACTCATTTCTTTCCTACACATGATAAAAACTGCATTGACCATGTATTTGTAAAAAGTGTGCAAAAATCTGTAACATTGGTTTTAAATCCATCGGTTACTGATCACTCTCCTGTAATATTTTCAACCGATATGACTACTCAAAAACAATCTCTATTAAACTTTAGCACTAACACAGACTACGCAGCCGTTGATAAAGACATAGCAGCGACTGATTTTTCTGAGGTCCTTGCTGCTACGAATGCAAATACTGCTACTCTACTACTAGTGAATTCTTTGATCACAATCATTAAGGCTAATACAAAGTCAATTAAAGTTTCACGTAAAAGAATAATACTAAAACCCTGGATCACCCCGGGACTTTTACGATGCATTAGAAATCGTGACCGCCTACATAAAAAACTCAAATCTGCACCACATAATGCAATACTTAAAATAACATATAATCGATATCGGAATTTTTGCAATAATATATTAAAAAAAGTAAAGATTAACTATGAAAAAATGGAATTTGATAAAGCGAAGAATAACATGAAAGCTACTTGGGAAGTCATAAAAAAGGTCGCCAACATCAGTTTGAAAACTCCTACTGCAACGGAACTACTTACTTTGGATCAAGACCCCAATAAATCACTAAACCTTGTTAACGAGCATTTTGCAGGAGTTGGTAGCCACCTTGCCTCATATATTTACCAAAAAACAAATTATACTAAATATCACCGGCCTTCACAAGCTGGACCTTTAAATTCCTTTGGACTAATTCCTGTTGATGAAAAGGAAATAGAAAATATTATAAACAGTCTTAAGAATAATGTTTCGGTTGGTTGGGATGGTATGCCTGTTAGAGTAATCAAAGCAAATGTATCAATAATAGCTCCTCTAATGACTCATATTTGCAACCTATCTTTCTCCTCTGGTACCTTCCCTAAGGTTTTCAAAAAAGCTTTAATAATTCCGATCCACAAGGGCGGAGATAGAGACTGTGTCAATAATTATAGACCTATATCAATACTACCAGCTTTATCTAAAATTATGGAAAGTGCTCTAAATAGAAGATTAGTAATGTATTTGGAATCCAAAAACCTCTTGGCTCCCAATCAATTTGGTTTCAGGAAAGGAACGTCTACAGAAGACGCCGTCCTTCAACTAACTGAAACTATCACAAAAGCTATAGATAACAAACTAAAATGCATAGGGGTATTTTTAGACTTATCCAAAGCATTTGACACGGTCTCGATCCCTATTCTTGTGGATAAATTGGACTCTCTCGGTATCAGGGGCATTGCATTACAAATTTTTACCGATTACTTGACTAACCGCACTCAACAAGTTAAGATAAGTAACCACCTCAGTGATGAAGTTAACCTGACCTTTGGTGTACCACAGGGCAGCATCCTAGGCCCTACCCTGTTTCTTATCTACATGAACAATCTATGTCTTTTACCCATTTCGAAAGGTAAAATTGTGTCATATGCTGACGACACAGTCCTATTGTTAACGGGTGATACCTGGGAGGATGCCTTGACGAACACAGAAAAGGCCCTACGACAGGTGTCTAATTGGCTGTCGACAAATGTCTTAAGTTTAAATACTGGGAAAACTAAATTTCTAGCGTTCCATACTTCTTCTCGTACACTACCTCAATCTCAAAATTTAAATATCAAAATTCATAGCTGTAAGAATCCAATTGAAAATCCCAGTTCTTGTTCCTGCCCAGCTGTCGAATATGTTCATGACATAAAATACCTAGGTGTACAGATTGATAGTACTTTATCTTGGAACTTACACATTTGTAACATTACTGCAAAAGCTAGAAAACTGATCCATATTTTCCGTAAGCTGAGAACTTCTGCTGACAAATCTACACTTTTAACCGTTTACTATGCTCTTGCGCAATCCATACTTGGTTACTGTATCACTGTTTGGGGGGGTAGCTCTAAGACATCTATGTTGCGTATCGAGAGATCCCAAAGGGCCATCTTAAAAGTCATGACTCACAAGCCCTACAGATATTCTACTCAAGAGTTATACAAGGATTGTAATGTGCTTACAGTTCGTCAACTTTATATTCTTCAGACTGTTTTACGAAAACACTCAACACTAGCTTTTCATAATAATCTAAACAAAAGAAGATCTGACATAGTATGTCACGCTACCAAACACAGAACACAAGTTGCTCGGAGGCATTTCTATATTTCTAGCTCCAGAATTTATAACAAGTTAAACAGAATCATTAACATCTATCCTCTTACCATCAAACAGTGTAAAACTTGTTTAACAAAATGGTTGCAGACCCGCTCTTATGAGCAAACAGAAGAATTACTCCAAATTCTAAGATAATCTGAATCGCTTTATCAAACCGTCTACATAATATATAGGACTATAGATATATCAAGAGGCTGACTGCTAGCATCATCATTGTAGTGTATAGTTATGTAAATGTAAAATCATAAATCACATACACACACCCGCAAACACACATACACACACACACACAATCACACACACACATAATCACACACACATAATTACACACACACACACACAATTGCACACACACAAATACTAACGTACAAGGCCATAATTTTATGATAATATTTATAGGATTGGATTGTATATATAGTAGGGAAGTTCCAGCTTTCTGAGATACAGTTTCTAACTAGTTCAGATAGCTGGGGCAACTCACAAAAATTTGGTAGTAATATTTAATATTTTTCTATTTGTATTTATGTGTCATGTTTTCCTTTTTTGTGTTTTGCCAAATAAAATTTTTCTTTTCTTTTCTTTTCAAAAAAATGTTAGGAATAAATCGTTATTCTGTTCCTAATCACTATAGGCATACCGCATAGCATGTAAGTATAAAGTGTAATTTCACGTACCGTGCATGTAACTTAAGTACAACATACTTACTTATGTAAGTATGTTACTTACATAAGTAAGATGCTTACATATATAAAAAATCCTTGGCGACAGAAATATTAATAAAATAAATAGGGTGATTAGCGATAGTAGGTATAATACTTTCCCGAGACATGAGGGCCAAGCCAACAAACACAATCAAGAAGTCGGATGTCCAAAATCGGGCAAGTTTGTGCCGGATAGTGGGACCACACTAAGAATACTTCCCCGGGACAAGCTTTATTACATTTGAGGCTATTGAAATCATATTTAAATAATAATATCTGAATTGAACTTTTGAAATAGTAGTCTGAGACGGATATGACGTCGCTCGATCTCGTGTTGGCTCGTGCTGACGCTAGGTGGCCCGACTTGTTTCCGTAAAGTGTAGGGAGTTAGAGAGGGGCAGCGATTGGTTGGCAGGAACGACTTGCGATATAAGGCGCTCGTCGTACAGTCAGCTTCAGTATGCTCGTTGCGTTCAAGCCGTTTACTGTTGTGTAATTCTTTATGGGTTACTTGGGTTACACTTCTGAGTCTGCTATAACTTTAATAATATCCTGCAGAAGGTACAACAGCAGTGACCCGCACGCTGCACTACGGCTCGCCGACCCGCGAGGAGCGCCGAGCGTACACCACGGTGCTGCGCTCTCTGTGCGCGCTGGCCACGCTGCAGACTCCCAGCACGCTGCCCGCGGCGCACACCGACCCTGTGGCGCGCGCGCCGCTGTGGGCCGCGCGCCAGGACTACGCGCCGCCCACGGGCTACGGCATGGGCGCTGCTCTTAACAGGAAGGAAGGTAATCGTTGGTAGCACGATGACCGCAGAGCGTACCTATATACATATACGCGACGTTGATAGAATCACTTCCTTCGACGGCCTCAGTGGTATTGCAAGACGGAGGTCCTGTGTTCGATCCCCGGCTGGGCTGTCTGTTGGTCCAGGTCTGGCTGGTGAGAGGCTTCGGCCGTGGCTGGTTACCTACCGACAAAGACGTACCGCAAAGCGATTTAGCGTTTCGGTACGATGCCGTGTAGAAACCAAGAGGGGTGTGGATTTTCATCCTCCTCCTAACAAGTTGCCCGCTTCCATCTTCGATTGCATCATTACATACCATCAGGTGAGACCGTGAGTCAGGCTAACTTGTAAAGAAAAAAAAAACTTGGCAATGGGCGCGCTGGCCACGATGCTGGCGCCCTGCGCTCTTTCCGAGGCGTACACCGACCTATTATCGCGCGCGCTGCTGTGAGCCGCGCGCCAGGACTACGCACCGCCCACGAGCTACGGCATGGGCGCTGCTCTCAACAGGAAGGAAGGTAACCGTTGACGCTTCAGGATTAAAATGGAAAACCATTCCTAAAAACCTTACCTAGGTTAGGTAGGTAGGGTGAGTCATACAATGCTTTGGCAACCTGAGGCATTTGGATCTACTATGTAAGTCTTCCGTGTTTTTAGACAGAATCAGCATTGATTGCGCCTTGGCGGAAGCTGTATTCAAACTTAGACCGTTATTAATGGTCTAAGTATTCAAAGCTATGTAAGTAGTACCTTATACACGGACCCCAGCCCGGACGAATTCTGTCGAAAAGACTACTATCAACGAAACATTTCACTCGTAACTTGGTCATATCCATAAAAACACAATATAAACATTAGAGTGAAAGTATTCTCTTTTCTAGTTAGAGCTGTTCAGTATTTGTTAACGGTTTTAATAGTGAAATAAGCAGTTATCTATAATACTGCATAAATATATTAGTTACTCGTACATAAGTATATTCTTTTAATAATATTAATTCCTTTTTCAGATCCAGTTGTGATTGACTACAGGCAAGACATTAATTTACATACGTTTAGAGAAGGCTACTTCATTACCAGCGGTAAGTTATACATTTAATGATTATAGATAATACAAAAACTTTAGACTATTTAGGTACAAGGTTTTCAAGAAATGAAAAACAGCGTCGTACATTGCCATCTATCGAATTTTTTTTTTTTCAGAGCCCGCATGGTACGAGGCGGGTAAGTTCGGAGCAAAGTTAGGGAATGTCTTGGAGGTACTGCCCCGGGCTGGTGGCTACCTGGGTTTCCGAGAGGCAACGCTCATACCGTATGAATACAAACTGATTGATAGGAACTTACTGACTGAGTACGAGGTACGTTTAGATTTGAAAATGATTATAATTTTAAAATATTCTGTTGGGTATTTCTTTGTTCTTAGGTCACTTACTAGTTACTACCTACCTATATCTTACGTTACTTGCCCATAGTAAAGATCAGCTAAACAAAACTTGACTAAAACTTACCTAAATTATTAAATTTTTAGGGTTCCGAACATACGTAGTACAAAAACGGAACCCTTATAAGAACATCATTTGCGCACATTTGAATGTCTGTCTGTTTTCTCTGAATGTATCGGGGCAATTCAGTTGAAATTTGGTACACATAGGTATCAATTCTTGTGACCCAAACGGAGAAATATAGGGAGCACTTTCGGTGTGCAAAATGATTTGGTTTTTCAAACCGCATCATATCACACAACAAATGAAAGAACTTGTTAAGAGGATCTCAAATCTATTTTTTTTGTAATTTTGAAATTAATAGTTTCCAAGTTATTGAAGAAAATAGACCATTTCCTCCCTGTCTTCTCCGAAACTACCAAACTTGAAATTTTGAAAAAAAAATACCGGCAGCGAACGGTGAAAGGTGCGTAGAATAGATTGCGCACAAAAAACGTAACGCTGTCATTCGTTCATCGAATTTTACTACTGCCTACCATATTTTTTCCATACCGGGGGCTATATCTGAAAAATCGATTCTCAAGGAGTAAACTCCAATAAACTCCAAAAAATTTTTGACACATACAAAATACAAAATCAAAATATTTTTTAAAGACCGGAACCGACTTAACTTGCTCTTTGAAACAAGTGTAACATCATAATTTTTATTACTGAGCTTGAAAATTTCTTAAAAATAAAAGTTCACTATTTCATAGCCCGATCCATGAACCTAAGACCTCGAGGTCCAAAGCCACATAGTCGAACCACAAGACCAACTAGTCAGTTATATTTCAGTTTACTGAGGTATTCCGCTTTTCAGATTAAATGGTTAAACGAATACAACGAACGAATACGGAAGACGGTTGGCCCAGAACTGAAGGACCAAGGTCTCACCGACGTTTACTACTGGATGATGAATAAAACTGTGCCCATCGAGTCACCACGAGCTAAGAAGAACAATCCTAACTCCGCCCCATCTTATACATGCCGTTTAGAAATAATAATTGTGTTAGCTGCATTTGCCTTGAGTTATTATTGAATCATATAGAATAGTTAGATTCCTTTTTAACGACATCACTGGGCGATTACAATATATTTTTGTTTACAAAACCATTTTATTACATTTTTTAAAACAATTATTCAAATATATTGATATAATATAGTCGATATTTTATGATATATAGTATATGCCATAAAATATCGACTTGGAGCGATCGCCATAACCAAATTGCCAAAAATAACCCTCTATAGTGAAGCTGTTAACTAGGGACGTACCTATTTGTATTTATAAACAGGAATATTTGTAGCTATTTATTTGTATTTCTCGTATTGTCTACATAACAACTTACCTACGCTTTATACACATACGCCTAACCGATTAGGGTTGAGTTATATACGAACATAACATATATGTTGCTTTAGATATATTTTAATTTATAAATTATAATACAAATCCTTTCCTTTTTGTACCTACTATATTGGTATATAAAATCTAATTTAACTATAATTAGTTCATCAAAGTTCATTGACAATTGCAAATAAAGATTCTTACTTTATAAGATTAAGTGTCTGTGTAGCTAAGCTTAAGGTATTATGTATCTGCTTAATATATCTAGTGTGTAATCTTCAAATATTTTGTATATTGACAAAAAGATCTAAAGGTATATAAGGGATGTTATCTTATACCTACTCTAAATGTAATATATTTCAATAATAAGTTAGATATTATAGTTATTACCTAGATACAAATACGCAATATTGCTTCGACTGTAACATTTACGAAAATGAAAAAAAGCAATACAAATTAAGTTACGTACTTATTATTTTTTTTCTTATGACGTAATATAGGTATATGCACCGATAATTGTACAAACATAAAATATTGTAAAGTTTGCGAATATATTTGGATGTTTGTCAATAGTTACCAGAACGGATTTTACTAGATTTTACACATTAGGTCTACTGTATTGTATTGGCAATGTAGGTACTTCTTCCAGAAGAGGTAGATATCTATGGAGATTAAAAAATCCTGATGATGGATATAGTAAATAATATAAGTTACCTACTTAATCTCTATTAGTCACTGAACGGACACAAATTTTTCAAGTTAAAATAAAAAGATGTTTTAAAATTAAACAAAAACATTAAAACATTTATACCTAAGAATATGTAGTTGATAAATTCTCGAATGTTGGATTACGTGTTAAATTTACAACATACTTAAAGTTTTACTTATTTAGGTTTTAGGAGATAGATAAAATTATGAAGGTTTAAAAGCACCGAGTGCCTTATTAAAATATTAGAGTGTATATTGCTTTAATTGCCTAGGTGGGTATATCACAATATGTACGAATATCTACTTTATAGAAGTACGTACTTCATATGCCTATGTACTTAGGCATTATTATATGTATAATTATCGTTAATGTCTAAATACAGTATTTTAAGACCTAAATTATATTAATGTGTTATGAACTGATATTTATTAAATTATTATAATATAGTTAAAAGAGTAGACTATCATGCTTCTATGTGTATTATATATATTTTAGTATTTAAGTATCACAATATATATATATACTGAATATAGTTAGGTAAATATAAAAATATTAAGTATATTGGTTCGTTTAACAGTCACTTCGATTGGAACTTAAGAAAATATACACAAAAATCTATCAATTATATTCTATTTTTTTTTGTTAAAAATAAGCAGAATGTAATACCTACCTATATAATATAAAAAAAATATCTTGATGTTACTTATAAATAAAATAGATAACCATAATATAACCAACATAAATTTTAAGTAGTCAAATGTAAGCAATAAGTAGTTATATTCGTTTTTCACGGTTATCTAAAATCGTGCAGATAAATCAGCATGTGCCTATTACACTTAGTTATACCTATTTCGGTAAAGTAAAATCGTCGGTCTTCGTCGCTGAAACAACGTTGCAGTCACTATCGCCTATTTTGATGTTATACTTATCTAAGGTATATAGTAGATGCTTGGATTGTATACCGTTCGCATCACTGCCAATGTACACATATCACATAGTAACGGAGTGCAATAAATAAAACTAATGTTAAACCAATATGTTCTTTATTTACATTGGTCCTCACTGGTCATACAAATCAACTTAATGTCTATTACGCCTTATATCCAAGCAAAGCCTGGTACAATCGGATACAATTTTTATTACGTCTCGAAAATAACCTGCAGCAGGTCATATATAAAGTCCAGATGCGTGAGACGTTTGCGGGTGTGAGGGAAGCGCGCGCGGGGTGATACTCTCCCGCCACGGCCCTACGTTACCGCTGATACCTAAAATCTTGTTCTAAAATGTTCCGAAACGTCATAAACATTGAATCCGACTGTACATACAAAAACAAGAGCTTGCGACAGCCAGATATATTTCTCTTTATGAAGGCTGAAAGTTTATCTGTCCAACCTCCTACCAATCACAATAAGAACCGTAGGTTTATAATTATAGAGTTTAAAATTAATAATCAAGCCATAGCTCATGACTTGGGCACATGATTTCTTATATTCTGCCTAGGTAATCATAAAAAATATTCTTTGTACTTAGACCGTTATGGGTCTGGCCCAGGTGGCCTATTCACTAATTTGGTTTTTATTAATAACCTCTTAAAATAAACATGAAATATTGTATGATATCCACGGAGGGTTGTCCGTAAGCACCGGATGACATTTGTTACATAGAATCCCAATTTCGTATATATGTCAACTAACATACGTCAAAGATAGTGAATTATCGTGCTGGAGACCTGCCGGCCAATTCACTAACTTTGACGTGTTAGCTACCTAATATAATTAATAACTACATTTTTCGTATTCTACAAAGCCTAATGTTAACAAAAATCAACAGGGAATTGACAAAATGGAAAAAAAACATTTTGCTATCCACAAACTACTCTATGATGTCTGACTCACTCTATGAATCTCAATTTTGATCAGTTAGCGTTAAATAAATAGTTAATTCAAAATCACATAGCTTACGAAATTACCTACAGTGGCTAGTTGGTAAATTTCGTATATGTCAACTATCATACGTCAAAGATAGTGAATTGCCTGCTAATACCTTCCAAAGCTATTACTGTCTAAACTCCATAATTGGCTAGGTACTAACCTATGATAGGAGCATGAAATGGCAAACTTCCAGTCTTCATAAAATGAAATATATTTAGCTACATATAAATAACAGCCATTTTGAGTAATAATTCGCTAGTGCAACATGCCTTGCGTTTGCGTAGAGCAGGGCAAATAATACTGGACTTATAAACTCGCATTCGCTGAGTGGCGATTGCCTAAATGTCGCCGCACACGGGCTACACGCGACAGCCACATACACCGCTACAAGAAGCTAGAAGGGGCCACAAAAGTAGCTGACGCGCGCGACAGCCACTTGTGTTGACAAAACATCTCCAAAGGATTTGATCAAATCACGGAAAATGTTAAAATAACAACACGATTTCATCTTTTCCCTAAACAAACCTAGTGAATTTAACAAATTGGTTCAGTGAAATAACCGAAACACTGACCTAAGTGCCTGGCCTGCTGCCGAGCAACTGGGTTGTTTACGTTCTAACCTAACCTTTTTTTTTAACGTGGGGTCCTCATGGACACCTTTTGCGCCACGAGGAGGCAAGAAGGTTATGTCGGACTTCAACCGACTAAAACCCCACGGTGTTCCGACTCTCCGCCTGATGACTGAGCCACGGGAACATTTTGACAAACTACCGCAACCCAGCAAGCACGTTCTGACCTAACCTAACTCTAGTTTTTTACAAAATTTACTTGTTGGTGTCCATTGATAATATATAAAAGTTACTATAGAAGCCAATAGAAAGAGATTGTATAGCAGGACTTCAGATCTTTATGAAACAATTCTAAATCTTGCTCCAGACTGAGTTTCAAACAAAAACAGACATGTTTTTTGTCAATTTACTGAACCACTTCAGGGTTTTGTTCTATTCACTACATTTGTTTAGGGAAAATATAAATTCATGTTGTTATTTTAACATATATACCAAGCAGGCGCCCGCGCGAAGCGAACTGTCTGAGGTCTGAGGCCGATATTTACTGTAGCTCTCTGCATACATACGTGCATAACTGCATATACACCAAGCATGCGCGCTGCGCCGTGCTGCGGCAGTGCATATCAACCATGCGACCGGATGCGGTCGCTTCTTTGGGATGCAATAGCTACAGGAACAGGAAATATAACCTCACCGCCTCAGATCGCCGTGGCGCAGCGCTTGGTCACATACTTGGTATATAACAGGTTGGGAACGTGCGAAAAAGATCGTGATCAAAAGCCGATCAGAATTCACAAACTGTAGCAAAACCTGGGTTAACTCGTAACAAGGTGATGCTGTGTGTCTGTTGCGATTTGCATTATTCAGTATGAGCTGGTTATCGCCAGGCAGGACCATCGATTCTGAAGTTAAATTCGAACAGCTGATGAGATTAAAACAAAAAATTGAGAGAAAGTGGCCAGAATTAATCAACAGAAGGGGTGTGGGCTAGAACTCACACAATTTTAACCACTCACCAAAAACTACGAGTTCAGCTGGGAAGTTTTAATCCATCCGCCGTATAGTCCTGATTTTGCACCTTCAGATTTTCACCGATTCGGTCTCTGCAGAATTCTTTAGGCAGTGTCAGGTTAACATCACGAGAGGACTGCCAAAACCACTTGTTGCAGTTTTTTGAATCAGAAGCCCCAAAATTTTTATAGCAATGGGGATCATGTCCCTTCAAGATGGCAAAAAGTTATCCAACGAAATACTTTATCCAAATGTACATACTTTAGCCAAATGTAAATAAACTTTATAAGAAAAGCCTTTTGATTTTTTACATAAAATGCGAAGAAAGTTTTTCCCCAACCTAATATGCACGTATCTAAGGCAAAAGTAGCTACAGTTTTTTACCAATAATATTATTATTTTGTAAACAATTTACACCGAGGCTTTTGTAATTATTGTATCAGATTCATGGATTTATCTCTTCAATAGGTAATTATTATTAGATAATCAGTAATTATTAATTATTATTATTATGCAACACAGTCGTCTATACTAAAACCTTTTCAGTCTTATAGATATTTAAAATTTTGTAAACCAAAGTTACATTTAGGTAGAACTTTCAGAAATTACCTTAAACTACAAGATATTGCACATAAAACTTAAAATATTGCTTATAATTTATTTGTATGGCATGGTGGTAATCAAGACAACTGATTTGGGTATTGGTATGTTCGCGCACACTCTGGTGATCAGTTTGATCACTCGGTTAATCTGTAATCATTTCCACTTGGTTAAACACTGTATCTTGCATCTGTACTTAGTACCATCGTGGTACGTACAGCTGGCCTATTTCCTATTTTGGTTTTTATTATCAACCCATCAAAATAAAAAACAAATCAATTGACAAAATGTCATTTACATACTATGATAACTATGATACTATGATGACAAATTACAAATGTCATCAGGTATGTATATCATACTAGTATGTAGATGACACTTTCTTGTCCACTTCAATAAGTTGATAATAAAGACCAAAATAGTGAATTAGGCCACAGGTCCGTTTATATCTACAGACATGGACCGCACAGGCAAAATATTATTTTGGTAATTAAGTATTTTTTTTAAACATATTTGCTGCTTTTAATTTAATTAATTTGAATTCGTTTATAATTTTTAATAAGCACAACAGACATGCTGTCTTTATGGTAAGGTACTGTCTGTAACTTTTGAATCTGAATAAATTTATTTTCTTTCTTTCTTCCCGCGACACCAAAGTGCAACTCCCCCCTCATACCAGAGACGTGTATTTATAGACTAATCTGTTGACATGCAGTCCTGTAAATACTACATGTATGTCAAAAGATTTAGTTAT
Source organism: Bicyclus anynana (assembly GCF_947172395.1). Taxonomy (NCBI): domain Eukaryota; kingdom Metazoa; phylum Arthropoda; class Insecta; order Lepidoptera; family Nymphalidae; genus Bicyclus; species Bicyclus anynana. The sequence goes on from NC_069094.1 coordinate 5,618,455, forward strand.
TGAATATGTATTATTTTTACTGACGTTCCACGTCTAATAAGTCTATAGGTTAAAAATTAAAATAACTTTAATAATGAAAACATAATTTTAAATAATCTATTTAATCAACGTGTAAGCGTATCAATTGTACACAAATACTTTTCTATCCACCTCTTAAATATTATTTACAATTAATGGTCGTAGCACACATATCAAATCAGAAAGGGATCATAATCGTATCGCCTCGCCGTCAACCAGACGTCGACTAAGGGTAGACGAATAATAATAAAATAAATAAATAATAATAGATAAGATATTACGTGCTCTTTGTCTTACATCAGTTTTTTTTCGTTAATTTTCTCGACTCCTTTTACTATGTAGTCGTACACAATGACATTTTTCCTTATATTTGTACGGTGAAATTTGCCGCCCTAGGCTCCAGCTTACTTAGCTTGCTGGTAAATGCGCTCTTGGTTGCAGGAAGTTTCATACAAAGAATAAGGGGCGGGTAGAGTCGATACGGTACCCGATCCCTTTACGAGTTGATATGTGTGCTATGACCTTTAATTATACTATTCCTATAAATGTCAATCATCCATTTTATATGGAACCAAAAAAGTTGTTTCAACTAAAAATATAATATAATAGTGTTGTCGTACAAAAGTATGCAATTGTCACGAAGCTTCACAAGCGATCGTAATGCACGCCATTAACGATCAATTATTCTCACGTTTCTGCAGCACCCATGACTATAACTGATCGTGTATTGGTCACTGCGTGTATCGCCGTTGAGGTTTTATATTAGTAAATAGATATGAAGACGACGATGTAGATGTAGGTATATTTATTCACTGAACTGATTATAATAATATTGTATATGGGTATAAAATAAAAGTACTGTCAAATAGATGATGCGATGTTGAATGGAGGACTGGTAAAGATGTAATGGATGGGCGAAACAATATATCCACGCATGCGCGGTCGAGGGAATTCTAAATATGAAATGAATCTGGAATGTGAATGTAGATGGCCTAACCTAAAGTGGGCGAACGAAAGAGTTCGTTCGCCACACCACCGCCCTACGGAGAAAAAAAAAATAATAAAAATAAAAGAAATAGTAAATGCACTAGAAGAGCAGGACTCGTCCAGCCACGGCTTTAAAGGCTTGGAGTCGACGAGCAGCGTAGAGCGCGCCGGGCGGCGTGATGAGCGCACCGGGCGGCATGATGTCAGCGTGGCGGCGCGGAGAGTGCCCCGGGCAGCGATGTGCGCGAGCCAGGCGGCGCACCCTGCGCGCAGGGCCATGACATCAGCAGTGCAGTTGGGCGTCGCGCGTGAGCAAGCGACGCGGAGACAGCGCGCCTGGCAGCGGTATGCGCGAGCCAGTGGCGCGGATAGTGCGCAGTGCGCCAAGACACCAGTGCTGCAGTGCCGCGCATAATGAGCAGACGGCAAGGGGGCAGCAGGCACGGCGGCGCGTGGTCGGCGCCGGAACGCGCCGTGTGCCAAAAAAATCAGCACTGGGGCGCTGCACGAGTTGAGTAGAGGCGGCGAGGCAGGCCGGGCGCCATGTCACCAGCGCTGGGTTGCCGCGCAACAAGGGCAAACGGCGAGTGAGGGCGGCGCAGCGACGCGTGGACGGCGTCGAAGTGCACCGGATCCTGAATCAGCGCTGGGGCGCAACATTTATGGACGATTTTTCTTGATTGAGTTTGAACATTTCTTGTGTTTTCAGCATCATTTTTTCACTGTATTGAAGTCTTGAATATATATTTTTCTGACACAAACGGTTGCTATGTTACGATTTTTCTTTTGTTGCGTTGCGTGTTCCATTTTCGGTGGTCACCAATATCGCCGTTGAGGTTTTATATTTATGTGGATTTATTTATTGTAACTGATATCACTTTACTGATTATAACAATATTGTAAATGGATATAAAATAAAAGTACTGTCAAATAGATGATGCGATGTTGAATGGAGGACTGGTAAAGATGTAATGGATGGGCGAAACAATATATCCACGCATGCGCGGTCGAGGGAATTCTAAATATGAAATGAATCTGGAATGTGAATGTAGATGGCCTAACCTAAAGTGGGCGAACGAAAGAGTTCGTTCGCCACACGTGCATGACACGGCTCGACTTATGAAACGTCTTCACTGCCGTTTCCGCTGCAGAAGCGTGAGTATAATTGACCGTCAATGGCTGACCTAAGCTATTCTAACAAGGCAGTGTGTGTTGTGTGTATGTAAATGTGTGTGTGTGTATGTGTTCATCTCCGGAGGTCCACCATCTCTACAGGCGCCGTATTGTCTAACCGTATATGTGTTACAGTCTGGAATCAAGGAATTACAATCATATATTTTTTTATACTTAAAATCTCGTAAATATACAAAAGAAAAAGGCTTTTCATCACGAAATCTCGAAAACCGTTTCACTTACCATCACGTAAGATTGTAGACAAGAACTAACTTGTAAATAAAAAAAAAACAAAAAGATGAAAATTGGCAGGGAGGTAGTATGTTGTAGTAGTTAGTAGAATTAAGGAGGTCCAAGGATGAACGAAGTCGCGTGCGTCCGCTACTATATTATAAGCTTGAATATTTTCAGCCGATTCTATAAGCTGCAGATTGCCTAGCCCAGTATTATATTGAAAAACGATAAAAAGGATGTTTATGACATTAAATAAAACTGCCATTGTAAAATATTTTCTTCGCTTTCATTATAAGTTGAAAATTTAGAAAAGTCTTTTATTTAATAAAGTGTTCATACTTACATAAAACAAAGGTGGGTCGTTAGGATGAGGATGGAATCCAGTCTGTCGACAGTTGGCAATGAACTGCGTCCCGTAGTCGGGAGTCAGTGCAAAGTATCCCGTCCTGCAAAAATGGTGCAGTCAAATTAATGGTTAAAATGATTATTAATGGTAAAATAGAGGTAATGTTACAATAATTCCCATACGACAAAATATTTCTTTTCAATTCTTTCAACCGCTTTATCACGGAAATGGCAATGCTTAGGAAAAAATGTGTAGATATATTTTTTGTAGAGAATCGGATGATTTACATGTCCAAGAACACTCGCACATAAATCGCTTTTAATACTAAAAAAAACTAAATTTAAAATTGAAAAAAGTATATAACATTTATTCTTTCTATCATCTAATCTACCAAATGAAATCGATTCCAATGACGCTTTAGTTTAGCAAATTTAGCATCCCGGGTTCCCCTATTAAGTTTGTTAAAGGCAACCTTAAAGAAATACCTATCACACTAATATTATTAAGGCGAAAGTTTATGCGTGTGTAAGTATGTTTGTTTGTCGGAGCATTTTGTGATTTTGTTTAAAACCGCCGTGTGTCTTTTAGACGCCAAGCAACATTGCTTATTTTACAAGCAACACACACAGAGCAACACTTTGTAAATGTTTCTCTGCGAGTGTGTTGTGTGCGTGTGAATTTTTTTTTTTCGTGACTGAGTTTTTTTATTTCTATCGCCTAGCATCATTGCAAAGAATCCCTGCGAATGTAATTATAGGCTTAACAGCCATGTTGATGGACACAGAGCAACGCAATGTAGCATGTTTCCTTGCATGTCCAGTATTGCTTTTAGGCGATAGTTTTCCACTTGTGATGTGCTTGGTCTATCAATTATTACTATTAGAAAATTAACTGAGTAAAAGGACAAAATCTGCATAACGCAAGAGCATAATCTACAACAACAACTCACTCGTTATATTTGGGCGCACACACGATAGCGATCGCTTCAGGCATCATCAGCTGGTACGAGCACTGCGTGTGGAGGTCCACTGACGACAAAAACGCCGTTTGTGTTGGATGAGTCTGCAAAGTTAAAGTCA